>NW_028172184.1:488768-521643 GCF_963971535.1 Notolepis coatsorum
CAGTATGATGTCATAATCTAACATTCTAGAACATTTGTGATGTCACAGTATGATGTCATAATCAATCATTCTAGAACATTTGTGATGTCACAGTATGATGTCATAATCAAACATTCTAGAACATTTTCACAGTATGATGTCATAATAGCACATTCTAGAACATTTGTGATGTCACAGTATGATGTCATAATAGCACATTCTAGAACATTTGTGATGTCACAGTATGATGTCATAATAGAACATTCTAGAACATTTGTGTGGCACAGTATGATGTCATAACCAAACACTCTAGAACATTTGTGATGTCACAGTATGATGTCATAATCAAACATTCTAGAACATTTGTGATGTCACAGTATGATGTCAATCAATCATTCTAGAACATTTGTGATGTCACAGTATGATGTCATAATCAAACATTCTAGAACATTTTCACAGTATGATGTCATAATAGCACATTCTAGAACATTTGTGATGTCACAGTATGATGTCATAATCAAACATTCTAGAACATTTGGTACAGTATATATTCAACAATTCTCTCAGAAGATATCAGATCTCAGAAGACAAGTGAAGATCTCACTTGTTGTTTCCGGCTAGTTGTCTGTAAGCTTGAATATATTTTGTAGATACAATTTAAAATCCCCACATGGTAAAGGAAACAATGTCCTGTACAATCCTTAATGAGCTGCGTCTGGAGAGAAGGTTCTGTGATGTGGTTATTAAAGTCAACAGCACTGAGTTGAATGCCCACAAGGCCCTCCTGTGTGACTGCAGTGACTATTTCAGGTAAGTTTAGATTGGTTCAGGTTAGCTTGGTTCAGGTTAGCTTGGTTAGTAAACAGATACCATACTGTACTTTTACTGTAAACAGATACTATACGTCTACTGTAAACAGATACTATACTGTATGTCTACTGTACAAATATTCTGTACTTCTACTGTAAAAAGATACTATACTGTACTTATACTGTAAACAGATAATATACTGTACTTCTACTGTAAACATATATTATACTGTACTTCTACTGACAGCAGACTCGATTGGCACTGCTCAAAACATACCTTTTTAAAATAGCTTTTAAATGAATTATTATCTTTATTTCATTGTCTTATTTTTCTTTATTTCTATAAATTTTACTTAAATATTTTATTATAATTTGTATTATTGTTTTATGTAGTTTTTTTTTATCATTTTATTTGTTATTTTTTAATGTCAACATATTATTTAAATTATTCAAATGCAACTCAAACATGTTCCGTTGTGATGTCACCAGTGTTGGGCAAGTTACTTTTAAAAAGTAACTAGTTACAGTTACTAGTTGCTTCTTCCAAAAAGTAACTAAATTACTTACTCAGTTAACAAATTATAAAAGTAACTAGTTACTTCAGAAAGTAACTATTGCGTTACTTTCAAGTAAATGTTTTACATAAACAACATACACAAATCTAAACAATTTTAATGTTGCTGTTGGACAAAGTGAGACTAGCCTCCAATCAAATGCCATGTATGTAGATATTATAATTACTATGTTTATATAGTGGATCATACAAATACAAACACAATAGATGTTTTGGAACTTTTGATATGTATATTGCCCCTCAACAGGCCACAACTGGACAACATTAAATACGAGATTACTCGTTACTGAAAAAATGAATGCCGTTAGTAACGCCGTTAATAATAACTGGATGTCACAGAATGATGTCATAATCAAACCTTCTAGAACATTTGTGATGTCACAGTATGATGTCATAATAGCACATTCAAGAACATTTGTGATATGATGTCATAATACAACATTCTAGAACATTTGTGATGTCACAGTATGATGTCATAATAGCACATTCTAGAACATTTGTGATGTCACAGTATGGTGTCATAATAGAACATTCTAGAACATTTGTGATGTCACAGTATGATGTCATAATCAATCATTCTAGAACATTTGTGATGTCACAGTATGATGTCATAATCAAACATTCTAGAACATTTTCACAGTATGATGTCATAATAGCACATTCTAGAACATTTGTGATGTCACAGTATGATGTCATAATAGCACATTCTAGAACATTTGTGATGTCACAGTATGATGTCATAATAGAACATTCTAGAACATTTGTGTGGCACAGTATGATGTCATAACCAAACACTCTAGAACATTTGTGATGTCACAGTATGATGTCATAATCAAACATTCTAGAACATTTGTGATGTCACAGTATGATGTCATAATCAATCATTCTAGAACATTTGTGATGTCACAGTATGATGTCATAATCAAACATTCTAGAACATTTTCACAGTATGATGTCATAATAGCACATTCTAGAACATTTGTGATGTCACAGTATGATGTCATAATCAAACATTCTAGAACATTTGGTACAGTATATATTCAACAATTCTCTCAGAAGATATCAGATCTCAGAAGACAAGTGAAGATCTCACTTGTTGTTTCCGGCTAGTTGTCTGTAAGCTTGAATATATTTTGTAGATACAATTTAAAATCCCCACATGGTAAAGGAAACAATGTCCTGTACAATCCTTAATGAGCTGCGTCTGGAGAGAAGGTTCTGTGATGTGGTTATTAAAGTCAACAGCACTGAGTTGAATGCCCACAAGGCCCTCCTGTGTGACTGCAGTGACTATTTCAGGTAAGTTTAGCTTGGTTCAGGTTAGCTTGGTTCAGGTTAGCTTGGTTAGTAAACAGATACCATACTGTACTTTTACTGTAAACAGATACTATACTTCTACTGTAAACAGATACTATACTGTATGTCTACTGTACAAATATACTGTACTTCTACTGTAAAAAGATACTATACTGTACTTATACTGTAAACAGATAATATACTGTACTTCTACTGTAAACATATATTATACTGTACTTCTACTGACAGCAGACTCGGTTGGCACTGCTCAAAACATACCTTTTTAAAATAGCTTTTAAATGAATTATTATCTTTATTTCATTGTCTTATTTTTCTTTATTTCTATAAATTTTACTTAAATATTTTATTATAATTTGTATCATTGTTTTATGTAGGTTTTTTTATCATTTTATTTGTTATTTTTTAATGTCAACATATTATTTAAATTATTCAAATGCAACTCAAACATGTTCCGTTGTGATGTCACCAGTGTTGGGCAAGTTACTTTTAAAAAGTAACTAGTTACAGTTACTAGTTACTTCTTCCAAAAAGTAACTAAATTACTTACTCAGTTAACAAATTATAAAAGTAACTAGTTACTTCAGAAAGTAACTAGTGCGTTACTTTTAAGTAAATGTTTTACATAAACAACATACACAAATCTAAACTATTTTAATGTTGCTGTTGGACAAAGTGAGACTAGCCTCCAATCAAATGCCATGTATGTAGATATTATAATTACTATGTTTATATAGTGGATCATACAAATACAAACACAATGGATGTTTTGGAACTTTTGATATGTATATTGCCCCTCAACAGGCCACAACTGGACAACATTAAATACGAGATTACTCGTTACTGAAAAAACGAATGCCGTTAGTAACGCCGTTAATAATAACTGGATGTCACAGAATGATGTCATAATCAAACCTTCTAGAACATTTGTGATGTCACAGTATGATGTCATAATAGCACATTCAAGAACATTTGTGATATGATGTCATAATACAACATTCTAGAACATTTGTGATGTCACAGTATGATGTCATAATAGCACATTCTAGAACATTTGTGATGTCACAGTATGATGTCATAATAGAACATTCTAGAACATTTGTGTGGCACAGTATGATGTCATAACCAAACACTCTAGCACATTTGTGATGTCACAGTATGATGTCATAATCTAACATTCTAGAACATTTGTGATGTCACAGTATGATGTCATAATCAATCATTCTAGAACATTTGTGATGTCACAGTATGATGTCATAATCAAACATTCTAGAACATTTTCACAGTATGATGTCATAATAGCACATTCTAGAACATTTGTGATGTCACAGTATGATGTCATAATAGCACATTCTAGAACATTTGTGATGTCACAGTATGATGTCATAATAGAACATTCTAGAACATTTGTGTGGCACAGTATGATGTCATAACCAAACACTCTAGAACATTTGTGATGTCACAGTATGATGTCATAATCAAACATTCTAGAACATTTGTGATGTCACAGTATGATGTCATAATCAATCATTCTAGAACATTTGTGATGTCACAGTATGATGTCATAATCAAACATTCTAGAACATTTTCACAGTATGATGTCATAATAGCACATTCTAGAACATTTGTGATGTCACAGTATGATGTCATAATCAAACATTCTAGAACATTTGGTACAGTATATATTCAACAATTCTCTCAGAAGATATCAGATCTCAGAAGACAAGTGAAGATCTCACTTGTTGTTTCCGGCTAGTTGTCTGTAAGCTTGAATATATTTTGTAGATACAATTTAAAATCCCCACATGGTAAAGGAAACAATGTCCTGTACAATCCTTAATGAGCTGCGTCTGGAGAGAAGGTTCTGTGATGTGGTTATTAAAGTTAACAGCACTGAGCTGAATGCCCACAAGGCCCTCCTGTGTGACTGCAGTGACTATTTCAGGTAAGTTTAGATTGGTTCAGGTTAGCTTGGTTAGTAAACAGATACCATACTGTACTTTTACTGTAAACAGATACTATACGTCTACTGTAAACATATACTATACTGTATGTCTACTGTACAAATATACTGTACTTCTACTGTAAAAAGATAATATACTGTACTTATACTGTAAACAGATAATAAACTGTACTTCTACTGTAAACATATATTATACTGTACTTCTACTGTAAACAGATAATATACTGTACTTCGAATGTAAAAATATACTATACTGTACTTCTACTGTAAAACAGATACTGTACTTCTACTGTAAACAGATACTATACTGTACTTCTACTGTAAACAGATAATATACTGTATGTCTACTGTAAAAATATACTGTACTGTATTTGTACTGTAAAAAGACAATATACTGTACTTCTACTGTACATATATACTATACTGTACATCTACTGTAAACATATACTATACTGTACTTCTACTGTAAACAAATACTACACTGTACTTCGAATGTAAACAAATATACTATACTGTACTTCTACTGTACACATATACTGTACTTATACTGTAAACTGATACTATACTGTACTTCTACTGTACACATATACTATACTGTACTTCTACTGTAAACATATACTATACTGCACTTCTACTGTACAAATTTACTATACTGCACTTCTACTGTAAACAGATACTATACTGTACTTCTACTGTAAACAGATACTATACTGTACTTCTACTGTAAACAGATACTATACTTCTACTGTGCTAAGACCCTATACTTCTAAAGTGAAAATATATTACTACTAGGGCTGTCCCCGACTAAGGATTTGGATAGTCGACTATGATTGGCCAAAATTTGCCATTAGTCGACTATTAGTCGACAAAAAATAAATAAAAGTGGTCCACTGAGCGATACATCTTGATATTTGTCTAGTCTAGTGTGTTCATTAGATGGGTGAAATCCCTTCAGTGCCTCTGTGCCTGTTTTCTCAGGCAGTTGGCCTCTGGTATGCGTTCCATTAGCGTTAGCCACCCTGATAAGAGGTTGGCAGTCGACTACGGCTCCTTTCGACCGATTAGTCCACTATTCGACTAATAGGGGTCAGCCTTAATTACTACACAGGACAGAATGTTGCTTACTGTTTACTCATCAGATATCTCTATACTCTGCGTCCCACAGAGCCCTCTTCACTCGCTGGAGCGACTCAGAGAAAGCTGTCTACAGTATCCCTGGGGTGTCCCCGGGTATGATGCAGCTCATCATAGAGTACTCCTACACACACTTTGTGCTGGTGACAGCAGAGAACGTGGAAGAGCTTCTGGTGGCTGCAGACCAGCTTCGCGTCACTGGCATAGTAGGAGCGTGCTCTGACTTCCTAGAGGGCCAGCTGTCTCTGGAAAAACTGTGTTGGCATCTGGAGGTTCACGGACATCTACTGCTGCCCTGACCTGAGGCGCAAGGCCTATCTCTGCATCGTGTGCCACTTTGAGGAGATGTTGCACGTCTCACAGGAGTTTGTGGAGCTGTCCCCGCAGCAACTGGTGGACATCATCGAGAGGGATGACCTGAACGTGAAGAGCGAGGAGACGGTGTTCGAGGCCGTCCTGCGTTGGATCGACCACTCCCGTGAGGAGCGTAAAACACACATCCCTTTGCTACTGCCCAAGGTAACTAATTGTATTACGGATACACAAACATGGTTGCTAGTGCCTGAGCCACATTTATTTTTTATTTTATTTTTATTATTTAACTTTTTCTTGTTTGTCTGTCTCTTGTCAAGGTCATTATGATTCATGTTACTGTTATTATTGTTGTCATCCCTGTTGTCATTGTTATTATTATTATTATTATTATTATTATTATTATTATTATTATTATTATTATTATTATTATTATTATTATTATTATTATTATTATTATTGTACTGTTATGTTCTGTTTTATGTATGAAAAGAAAAGAAAAACATTTATAAAAAAAAAAAAAAAATTGTATTACTGTGCATTACATTAAAACAACACTAGGTTCCCTAGTACAGTGGTTGTCAAACATTTGGGTCCAAACTGTTCCCTAGCAACAGAAACCGTCTACAACCGATGTCTAAGTTATACCCGCTGTCTGCTTGTCTCTTCCCAGGTTCGCATGGGCTTGATGAGGCCTGACTACTTCAGGAACAACGTTCAGAACAACCCTGTGGTGAGGGACAGCCACGACTGCAGGCCCCTCATCCTCAGCGTCCTGAACCCACCTGGCTCCGACAGGCTCCCAAACCCCCTGACCCGCCCACGCCGGCCCCAGGAGGTCCTATTGGCCATCGGAAGATGCGGTGGCGGCATCCTGACCATGGAGGCTTACAATATCCGAGCCGGTGGATGGATGGACGTGAGCGTTGAGGCGGAGAGTCCCCGGTGGAACCACGGCATCGCTTATCTCCACGGTCTGGTCTACTGCGTCGGTGGCTGGGACGGCGTAGAGTATCTCAGCAGTGTGAGCAGGTTCAACCCTGTCACTCGCAGCTGGCTGCAGGCGGCTCCCATGCACTCACACCGCTGTTACGTCAGCGTGGTGGTGTTGGACGGCTGTATCTATGCCATGGGAGGGTATGACGGACGCGTGGTACTGAACACCGCCGAGCGCTACGAGCCTGAAACCAACCAGTGGACAGTGATCTCACCCATGCTGGAGCGCAGGAGCAACGCCGGGGCAGCAACCCTCCAGGGCAAGGTGGGTGGAACTGAGGGACACAGGGTGCTAGATGAACACAAGGAACGTTAGATCAGAAATCATAAATGTCTTTATTTATTTATATAAGTAAGCTTGCACATACAAAAGATGTGTCTGGGTCCTTTGGTGCATCAACATTAACAGACAATTAAAGTAGAATGAAATCAAATGGAATATATAAACTAAATTAGAATATTCTTTCTTATTACAGGTTTACATCTGTGGTGGCTGGAAAAAGGTAGAGTGGCTGCTCACAGCTGAGTGCTACAGCCCAGACACCGACCAGTGGACTCTGATCGCCCCCATGAGCAGCAGGCGTTGGGGACTGGGAGTCGCTGCATACGGAGGACACATCTATGCGGTAGGTGCACACAGAGACAAATGCTTTATATTAGATATTTCTATAGATATGTATCATTTGACTTGCAATGCTGCTGTGATGCCCTCATTTCCCTAAATGGATTAATACAGTGTCTGCCTGCCTGAGCCACACACTAAAACATTCCTCTCATGTGTCCTGTCCTCAGGTGGGAGGGTCGGACGGTAGAAACTTCCTGCGTAGCGCGGAGGCCTACAGCCCCTTGACTGACTCCTGGAGCGCCCTGCCCGCCATGCTCACCCCCCGCAGAGACTTTGGCATTGCGGTGCTGGACGACCTGCTCTTCGTTGTCGGAGGCCTCAAGGACTTCAGCACCAACTCCAACGTGGAGCGCTATGACCAGAGCAGCGACAAGTGGACTGTAGCCGAGGACATAAAGACCCAGCGCAGTGGCCTAAGCTGCTGCATAATGCGACCCACTTTTGGGTCGCGACCCACCAGTTGAGAAACACTGAACTACAACATCCTGGACACCTACGAAGCCCTTCACCAACTGCCCCCCATATCTCACTGACCTCCTCTCCCTCAGTTATACCTCAGCCTGCCTTCTCTCCCTCTACCAACCCTCTCACCCCTCAGCCTGCCTCCTCTCCTCCTACTAACCCTCTCACCCCTCAGCCTGCCTCCTCTCCTCCTACCAACCCTCTCACCCCTCAGCCTGCCTCCTCTCCTCCTACCAACCCTCTCACCCCTCAGCCTGCCTCCTCTCCTCCTACCAACCCTCTCACCCCTCAGCCTGCCTCCTCTCCTCCTACCAACCCTCTCACCCCTCAGCCTGCCTCCTCTCCCTCTACCAACCCTGCCTCCTCTCCTCCTACCAACCCTCTCACCCCTCAGCCTGCCTCCTCTCACTCTACCAACCCTCTCACCCCTCAGCCTGCCTCCTCTCCCGCTACCAACCCTCTCACCCCTCAGCCTGCCTCCTCTCCCTCTACCAACCCTCTCACCCCTCAGCCTGCCTCCTCTCCCTCTACCAACCCTCTCACCCCTCAGCCTGCCTCCTCTCCTCCTACCAACCCTCTCACCCCTCAGCCTGCCGCCTCTCCTCCTACCAACCCTCTCACCCATCAGCCTGCCTCCTCTCCCTCTACCAACCCTCTCACCCCTCAGCCTGCCTCCTCTCCCTCTACCAACCCTCTCACCCCTCAGCCTGCCTCCTCTCCCTCTACCAACCCTCTCACCCCTCAGCCTGCCTCCTCTCACTCTACCAACCCTCTCACCCCTCAGCCTGCCTCCTCTCCCTCTACCAACCCTCTCACCCCTCAGCCTGCCTCCTCTCCTCCTACCAACCCTCTCACCCCTCAGCCTGCCTTCTCTCCTTCTACCAACCCTCTCACCCCTCAGCCTGCCTCCTCTCCTTCTACCAACCCTCTCACCCCTCAGCCTTTTTCCAATCGGGCCATGAGACCCCGTCTCGTCTCCATTGTTCTCCGCCAGTAAAAGTGAGAGCCTCGTAGACTCGTAGACACCATGTGTTTATTCCACGTACGTGTCTTTGTTACAAACCATCAACAGTCTCACTTTTCTGAAGACTGCATCTTTCAGAAAGCACTAGAGGCACTGGAGGGAATATTATTGTCTGTATTTAGTATGTAGTACTGTATGTATGTTACTCCATCCTCCCCCTCCTGGCTCACCATCCCGTCACCCCACGTCTATGTTTTAACATGATTCAGGAGCTCTCTGGAGATACGTAAGGCCAGTATTTTCACTCAGTCATCCGCCATAACTCTTGACCTACTCTTGACTTCAATACTCTGTTTGAGTTAAATAAACCTGTGTTAACTAAGTCTATATTTGACTGAGTACATCCTTGATCCGGCTAAATTATTCCACAGCCTCCAATGAGTCCGACTGCATTCATGAGGGTGATGATGTGAGTCACAGTAGCACTTTCAATGTGATCAACACCTTCTTACTTTGACCTCATTGTATGAAAAGTCCTATTTTTTTTACTCAATAAAAGATTAGCTTAGAGGATCCACGCTTTACCTTGAAGGACCCGTGGTCAACATGGAGTTGGGGGGTGACTTTATTTAGTAGGCATTAACTAGGCCTACTAATACTAATTAACTACACTTTCCAAACTCAGAGTACAACAATAAATATGAAATACATCAATATTACAATACAAAAATATTAGGCTACAATTTTATAAAGAGCATCACTCCGGACATGTAAGCCATAGTCTGTGAATTATTGGAAGCCCAGGTTAAAGCAAACATCAATGGGAAACATCAACATCATCAACAAAACACACTATTTTGTTGTTATTAAAACAAAGATTCAATGTGAATTTGTTTTTGTCGCACAATATATACACTACAGTGTAGCACGAGATCCACTGATTCCCACTGACCTTTCTCTGGCGCGTGGAAATTATCTGGAAATTGATCATGAATAATTCTATACCGGGTCTGCGATGGCATTTCTCCTGGGTCAGTGGTGGAAAGAGGGTAATCATTACTAGAATCTGTAAAGTTATCAAACAGCGCCCTCTAGGCAAATGAGCCCTGCTTGGTACTGCACATTTTCTTGTTTTGGTGTAATGTGTGGGTTGGAGTTTAGTAACGTATTATGGTATGCATTTCTCCAGACCTCTCTTGTGGGCCAGCAATAGCAATGCAATGGCAACCCCTCCCCTATACCCACACAACAGCAGTGGCTCAGGAGGTAGAGCGGCCATCTGGTAATCAGAAGCTTCCCGGTTCAATTCTTGCTCCTCCCGGCAGCGTGTCGATGTGTCCTTGAGCAAGACACTTAACCCTCTAACTGCTCCCGATGAGCAGGTTGGCACCTTGCATGGTTGCCTCCGCCGTCGGTGTGTGAGTGATTGTGAGACATAAGTTGTATGAGGCATACGTTGAATGCAGTCCAGTAAACTCCAACCCACACGTCTTACCAAATCAAAACAAGCCTTTTTGCGATATGCCACTCCCATTGAGACCTAACCCTAACCCTAACCCTAACCCATTGCCACAAGGGGGCATTTTTGCCTATAGGTCGCTATTTGATGACATTACAGATTCTGCCTTTAACCCTTTCACCACCACACTACTAGGTTAACCGTTGGACCACCACTACCACCTTTTGTAGTATGGTAGTGAAAGGTTAACCTTCTGTAGTGTGGTAGTGAAAGGTTAACCTTCTGTAGTGTGGTAGTGAAAGGTTAACCTTCTGTAGTGTGGTAGTGAAAGGTTAACCTTCTGTAGTGTCGTAGTGAAAGGTTAACCTTCTGTTGTGTGGTAGTGAAAGGTTAACCTCCTGTAGTGTGGTAGTGAAAGGTTAACCTTCTGTAGTGTGGTAGTGAAAGGTTAACCTTCTGTAGTGTGGTAGTGAAAGGTTAACCTTCTGTAGTGTGGTAGTGAAAGGTTAACCTTCTGTAGTGTGGTAGTGAAAGGTTAACCTTGTGTAGTGTGGTAGTGAAAGGGTTAACCTCCTGTAGTATGGTAGTGAAAGGGTTAACCTTCTGTAGTGTGGTAGTGAAAGGTTAACCTTCTGTAGTGTGGTAGTGAAAGGGTTAACCTTCTGTAGTGTGGTAGTGAAAGGTTAACCTTCTGTAGTGTGGTAGTGAAAGGTTAACCTTCTGTAGTGTGGTAGTGAAAGGTTAACCTTCTGTAGTGTGGTAGTGAAAGGGTTAACCGTCTGTTGTGTGGTAGTGAAAGGTTGACCTTCTGTAGTGTGGTAGTGAATGGGTTAACCTGCTGTAGTGGTAGTGAAAGGGTTAACCTTCTGTAGTGGTAGTGAAAGGGTTCATCTTCTGTATGGTGGTAGTGAAAAGGTTAACCTTCTGTAGTGTGGTAGTGAACGGGTTAACCTTCTGCAGTGGTAGTGAAAGGGTTAACCTTCTGTAGTGTGGTAGTGAAAGGTTAACCTTCTGTAGTGTGGTAGTGAAAGGTTAACCTTCTGTAGTGTGGTAATGAAAAGGTTAACCTTCTGTAGTGTGGTAGTGAAAGGGTTAACCTTCTGTAGTGTGGTAGTGAAAGGTTAACCTTCTGTAGTGTGGTAGTGAAAGGTTAACCTTCTGTAGTGTGGTAGTGAAAGGTTAACCTTCTGTAGTGTGGTAGTGAAAGGGTTAACCGTCTGTTGTGTGGTAGTGAAAGGTTGACCTTCTGTAGTGTGGTAGTGAATGGGTTAACCTGCTGTAGTGGTAGTGAAAGGGTTAACCTTCTGTAGTGGTAGTGAAAGGGTTCATCTTCTGTATGGTGGTAGTGAAAAGGTTAACCTTCTGTAGTGTGGTAGTGAACGGGTTAACCTTCTGCAGTGGTAGTGAAAGGGTTAACCTTCTGTAGTGTGGTAGTGAAAGGTTAACCTTCTGTAGTGTGGTAGTGAAAGGTTAACCTTCTGTAGTGTGTTAATGAAAAGGTTAACCTTCTGTAGTGTGGTAGTGAAAGGGTTAACCATTTTTTGTGTGGTAATGAAAGGGTTAAAGGAAGTCAGGCAAAGCAGGGGATGGGTATTCAAAAGAAACATGTAGTGAGGCGTCTATGGCTGAACAATAATTAGAGCTCAATATAATTTGAAGGTAGCAGTCCCTATAAGACAAGGCATCGCTGTCTTTCATCATGCTGCAATTAAGGATCCATCGTCCCCGATGATGATCTCTGGTGGCCATATTCTAACTCATTTACACTCAATAACTGTCGAAACAAAATTAATGTGTGCAAAACTGTTTGGACGTGTGTGAGATTATGATCATGATAGTGGCTCGGGAGGTAGAGCTGACGTTTGGTAATCAGAAGGTTCCCTATTCGTGTCGAAGTGTCCATGAGCAAGACACTTAACCCCCTAACTGCTCCCGATGAGCAGGCGGGCCGCCTCTGCTGTCAGTGTGTGAGTGAATATGTAAATGTGAGGCATAAATTGTAAAACGCTTTGGATTAAAACGCTATATAAATGCAGTCCATTTACCATTTTCCATGTGTGCAAAATACATCAGGATTGTTTTCTTGGTAAAGTGGCCCTTTAACACATCCAGTGCCATTCACGGACAAACACGTGTCTGGCGCCCGACGGTTGAGTGCCATTCACGGATTAACACGTTTCTGGATCGTTATTTCTTTTATTCGCTATTTACATTGATAATTCATCGGGCAGCCTGTGCAGGCGGTCTTGATGATCGGATGATCGGATGATCGGATCCTTCCCCGGCAGTCCGGATATTTTGCTACCTTGGCTGGTAGCTGGATGCAGCTAACGACGGTATGGACTGTTTAAACGTTACTGGAGTTTCTTTTTGAGTGGATTTAAAAGAAGTGGATTATGGCTTGTTGTGGACTGGACAGCTGAATATCTCGCCCCATTCAACTCTTGTGATGGTAAGTAAGTCTTGTAACGATAGCTTGGATGTGTGTGTCTGTGTGAGAGAGAGAGATAGAGGGGGATACTAACTAATTAATTTCGCCGCGGAGGGGCATAATCACCCGGACAATATAATGGTAACTTGTTTAAAATGACAAGATATACATCTGTGATTATTATTGGACGGATCTGAATACGAGAAAGATAAAGAGAAAGAGAGAGAGAGAGAGAGAGAGAGAGAGAGAGAGAGAGAGAGAGAGAGAGAGAGAGAGAGAGAGAGAGAGAGAGAGAGAGAGAGAGAGAGAGAGAGAGAGAGAGAGAGAGAGAGAGAGAGAGAGAGAGAGACCTGGGCGTGCGTGTTTGTGTAGGGCTATTGGAAACGTGGCTGCATTGACTGACTGTGATCATATATTGATTGATGGCAATGGTGATAGTTGTACTCTACCTACTTAAATATTCGCCAATGCGTGCCTTTGTACATGTTTGCAAAATGTTTGGTATAGCGCCCCCCCCTGGAGAAGAATTCACCAGCCGCCACTGCCTACAGTAATAAGGACTGGGACAGGATGAGTAGAGAATTAAGGGACAGCTACAAGTGCTTCAGACCACCCCTTTTAAAGGTATACCTTTCAAAATGTATTGCTTAGCTAAGGAGGCTCTTATAAACAGTTTGACAACTAAAGGAAGACCTTACGATGCACAAACCACTAAGGAGGCTCTGGGAAAACGAGGCAGTGAATAGTTTGAGTTCGCTGAAATGAGCTGGGCTGCCCACCTTAAGTCCTCCCCTCTCCCCCGCCCACTCACTCAGTCAAGTAATACACAGTGGGATGGAGTTAAGCAGTGATTGACTGGCTGCTACGCCAGTGAGACAAACTAAAGCCAAGGCTTCACTGAATAATCAAAGTAGCTTATAAACTAAAGACACCCATGAACAGCATGTATTAAAAACCCATCCATGAGCCGTGCCCCTGCCTTAGGGAGCCAGGGGTCTTAGCGAGCTGAATCTGAGAGGAACCACTTGAAACTTTCTGATGCCCATGTTCCCTAACACCCGCCTATCTGACGTCCATGTTCCATAACGCCCCCCCCCCTATCTGACGTCCATGTTCCGTAACGCCCCCCCATCTGACGTCCATGTTCCATAACGCCCCCCCATCTGACGTCCATGTTCCATAACGCCCCCCTATCTGACGTCCATGTTCCGTAACGCCCCCCCCCCCCCCCCCCCCCCCCTATCTTACGTCCATGTTCCATAACGCCCCCCTATCTGACGTCCATGTTCCATAACGCCCCCCCCCCCCCCCAGGGATGTGCACACGACTTTAGAGGGGCAGGTGCTCAAAGGCTGAAAAGGGCACTGGGCCTGTGCTATTTTTGGGGGCCCTTTTTGGGCGGGGATGGGCCTTTTTATGCTTTTTGGGGGGTTTTGGTGATCAAATATTGAATATTTAACTATAATAATCAGTGCAGGAGCTCACTTATCCTTGAAAGACACTTTTATCACTGACTTAAAAGGCCGATACATCTCCATAAATGTTCAGGGGGGAGGGAATAATTGCTTACCAAGTCTGTTAGGACAGCAGACTCGGTTGGCACTGCTCAAAACTTACCTTTTTAAAATAGCTTTTAAATGAATTATTATCTTTATTTCATTGTCTTGTTTTTCTTTATTTCTATCAATTTTACTTAAATATTTTATTATACTTTGTATTATACATTTTACTCAACCTCAGCCAATCGCGCACTGCCCACTAACCAAGGGAAAAAAGTATTGCTTCTCAGCGCAGAGATCTGTCTGAAGAAAGAAACAGCTTCAATTTTAGTCACGCGCCGCATTTTTTGACAGTAACATTAACTGCGTTATTGAGATTGGAAGAGTAATCCGTTAGATTACCTGTTACTGAAAAAACTAACGCCGTTAGTTACTCTGTTATTTATAACGCCGTTATTCCCATCACTGGATGTCACAGTATGATGTCATAATCGAACATTGTAGAACATTTGTGATGTCACAGTATGATGTCATAATAGAACATTCTAGAACAATTGTGATGTCACAGTATGATGTCATAATCAAACATTCTAGAACATTTGTGATGTCACAGTATGATGTAATAATAGCAAATTTGTGAACATTTGTCATGTCACAGTATGATGTAATAATAGTACATTCTATAACATTTGTGATGTCACAACATGATGTCATAATAGAACATTCTAGAACATTTGTGATGTCACAGTATGATGTCATAATAGACATTCTAGAACATTTGTGATGTCACAGTATGATGTCATAATAGTACATTCTAGAACATTTGTGATGTCACAATATGATGTCATAATAGTACATTCTAGAACATTTGTGTACAGTATATATTCAACAATTCTCTCAGAAATATCTCAGATCTCAGAAGACTTGTTTCCCGCTACTTGTCTGTAAGCTTGAATATATTCTGTAGATACCATTTTAAAATCACCACATGGAAAAGGAAACAATGTCCTGTACAATCCTTAATGAGCTGCGTCTGGAGGGAAGGTTCTGTGATGTGGTTATTAAAGTCAACAGCACTGAGTTGAATGCCCACAAGGCCCTCCTGTGTGACTGCAGTGACTATTTCAGGTAAGTTTAGCTTGGTTCAGGTTTGCTTGGTTCAGGTTAGTTTGGTTCAGCTTAGCTTGGTTCAGGTTAGCTTGGTTAGTAAACAGATACCATACTGTACTTTTACTGTAAACAGATAATATACTGTACTTCTACTGTAAACAGATAATATACTGTACATCTACTGTAAAATGATACTATACTGTAATTATACTGTAAAACGACACTATATTGTACTTTTACTGTAACCAGATACTATACTGTACTTCTACTGTAAACATATACTATACTGTACGTCTAACTGTAAAAATAGACTATACTGTACATCTACTGTAAACAGATAATATACTGTACTTCTAATGTAAACAGATACTATACTGTAAAAAGATACTATAATAATAATAATAATAATAATAATAATAATAATAATAATAATAATAATAATAATAATAATAATAATAATAATAATAATAATAATAATAATAATAATAATAATAATAATAATGGATTCAATTTGTACCGCGCTCTACATTCGTGAGAATCTCAGAGTGCTACAGGAGATAAAGACAAAAGTTAAATGAATAAAACAATTTAAAATGAATAAAAACAATTAAAAAGACTAACAACCAGTGAAATGGAAGAACCTAAGAGTAAAATAAAATAAAAATAATAGTAAAATGAATAGAAGTAAAAATACCATACTGTACTTCTACTGTAAACAGATACTATACTGTACTTCTACTGTAAACAGATACTATACGTCTACTGCGCTAAGACCCTATACTTCTACAGTGAACATATATGACTACACAGGACAGAATGTTGCTTACTGTTTACTCATCAGATATCTCTATACTCTGCGTCCCACAGAGCCCTCTTCACTCGCTGGAGCGACTCAGAGAAAGCAGTCTACACTATCCATGGGGTGTCCCCGGGTATGATGCAGCTCATCATAGAGTACTCCTACACACGCTTTGTGCTGGTGACAGCAGAGAACGTGGAAGAGCTTCTGGTGGCTGCAGACCAGCTTCTCGTCACTGGCATAGTAGGAGCGTGCTCTGACTTCCTAGAAGGCCAGCTGTCTCTGGAAAACTGTGTCGGCATCTGGAGGTTGGTGGACATCTACTGCTGCCCTGACCTGAGGCGCAAGGCCCATCTCTTCATCGTGTGCCACTTTGAGGAGATGTTGCACGTCTCACAGGAGTTTGTGGAGCTGTCCCTGCAGCAACTGGTGGACATCATCGAGAGGGATGACCTGAACGTGAAGAGCGAGGAGACGGTGTTTGAGGCCGTCCTCCGTTGGATCGACCACTCCTGTGAGGAGCGTAAAACACACATCCCTTTGCTGCTGCCCAAGGTAACTAATTGTATTACTGTGCATTACATTAAAACAACACTAGGTTCCCTAGTACGGTGGTTCTCAAACATTTGGGTCCAAACTGTTCCCTAGCAACAGAAACCGTCTACAACCGATGTCTAAGATGTACCCGCTGTCTCTTCCCAGGTTCGCATGGGCTTGATGAGGCCTGACTACTTCAGGAACAACGTCCAGAACAACCCTGTGGTGAGGGACAGCCACGACTGCAGGGCCCTCATCCTCAGCGTCCTGAACCCCCCTGGCTCCGACAGGCTCCCAAACCCCCTGATGCGTCCACGCCTGCCCCGGGAGGTCCTATTGGCCCTTGGAGGCTGGAGTGGCGACATCCTGACCATGAAGGCTTACGATATCCGAGCCGGTGCATGGATGGACGTGAGCGTTGAGGGGGAGAATCCCCGGGCCTGCCACGGCACCGCTTATCTCCACGGTCTGGTCTACTGCGTCGGTGGCTCGGACGGCAAAGGGCAGCCTCTCAGCAGTGTGCGCAGGTTCAACCCTGTCACTCGCAGCTGGCTGCAGGCGGCTCCCATGCACTCACGCCGCAGTGAGCTCAGCGTGGTCGCGTTGGACGGCTGTATCTACGCCATGGGAGGGAGAGACAGACACGTGCTACTGAACACCGCAGAACGCTACAAGCCTGAAACCAACCAGTGGACAGTGATCTCACCCATGCTGAGGTGCAGGCGCCGCGCCGGGACAGCAGCCTTCCAGGGCAAGGTGGGTGGAACTGAGGGACACAGGGTGCTAGATGAACACAAGGAACGTTAGATCAGAAATCATAAATGTTTTTATTGCCAAGTAAGCTTGCACATACAAAAGGTGTGTCTGGGTCCTTTGGTGCATCAACATTAACAGACAATTAAAGTAGAATGAAATCAAATGGAATATATAAACTAAATTAGAATATTCTTTCTTATTACAGGTTTACATCTGTGGTGGAGAGTGGCTGCTCACAGCTGAGTGCTACAGCCCAGACACCGACCAGTGGACTCTGATCGCCCCCATGAGCAGCAGGCGTTACGGAGTGGGAGTCGCTGCGTACGGAGGAAGAGTCTATGCGGTAGGTGCACACGGAGACAAATGCTTTATACTAGATATTTGTAGATATGTATCATTTGACTTTCAATGCCTCTGTGATGCCCTAATTTCCCTAAATGGATTAATACAGTGTCTGCCTTCCTGAGCCACACACTAAAACATTCCTCTCATGTGTCCTGTCCTCAGGTGGGAGGGTTTGACGGTAGAAACACCCTGTGTAGCGCGGAGGCCTACAGCCCCTTGACTGACACCTGGAGCGCCCTGCCCGCCATGCTCACCCCCCGCAGCCACTTTGGCATCGCGGTGCTGGACGACCTCCTCTTCGTGGTCGGAGGCTACAATGACTCCGGCATCCTCTCCAACGTGGAGCGCTATGACCAGAACAGCGACAAGTGGACTGTAGCCGAGGACATGAGGATCCGGCGCAGAGGCCTAAGCTGCTGCATAATGCATGGCCTGCCATTTTACATGAGCCAGTACGCTGCTCCCTGTGGAGGAGGAGGAGGAGAGGAGGAAGAGGAGAAGAGGAGGAAGATGAGGAAGAGTAGGATGAGGAGGAGAGGAGGAAGAGGAGGGAGATGAGGAAGAGTAGGAGGAGGAGGAGGATTAGGAGGAGGAGGAGGAAAAGGAGGAATAGGAGGAGGAAGAGGAGGAGGAAGAGGAGGAGGAGGCAGCAGGGGATCCATCTAAGAACCTTAAACATTTATTAGACCAAAATAAATCCTAGGAAATTAATAAATTACTATCAGCCAAAGGTGGTGCATTTCTTTCTTCTATTAATTCAGACAATATCGGTTTTTAGTTTGTGTAATGTAATGTAATATCTGTTTTTAGTTTGTGTAATGTAATGTAATATCTGTTTTTAGTTTGTGTAATGTAATGTAATATCTGTTTTTAGTTTGTGTAATGCACATAATATGGGAACTTTTATCCATATGCTAGCCCGGCATAGTTCTGACAGCTGTCACTTGTGCTACTGCGAAATAAATGACACACGGCTTTGTGTTGTCAACTAATAGAAATTGTGCGTTTCTCTATTCTGATGATTTCTACAATATAATATATATATATAACTAACTGTCTTTTACTAGTACCTTACTACTATGTACTATGTTACTATCCGTATACTACTACCTACCATGCTAATATGTCTATTATACTATGCACTCAGGGTGTAACACTCAAGTTCAACACTATTTGACGAACAATGCCACTGACCATAAGCTGCCAGAGAGATGCGTATTCATCCACAATCTACAGCTGAGTGGAGTTCTCACATTCCAAGCATTCCAAAATGGCCGCGCCAGTGTTGTTGGCTGCTTGTCATCGCTTGCTGTTGCTCCTAATTTGTTCGTTTGTCCTCGCTCTGTTTGTACCGTCGTATGTGTGTGTTGTACACGGCATTATTGTCTATGATCGGCAAACTCTACTGAACATTCGACCCTCTATATGCACCCCGGACGCCAATGGCGGGAATACTCACCGCTGCCTGTTCTCACGTCTTCCTGAGGGAGTATGGGCTCCGCGCTGCCCCTGTTACCGGAGGAAGCGATTCAGAAGGCGGGGTAAACGTACAGGTAACTCGGTTAAGCTGAGAAGCCTTGCCGGTTCCCGTTCTCCTTCTCCACCGAGCCATCTCCTCCAGCTCTACGACGATGGACCCGCTCAGCGCTCCTACTACATCCACAGACGTTCTCTGGAGCCGAGATACATCTCACTTTGCGCGATTACACTTAACGTAAACCTGAATGGGCTGCCGACGGCGGGGATTCCCCTCAGGCCGTGCGCGAAACGTGGGGGGGGGGTAGTATCTGACAACCTACGCCCGCTGGTGTGGATACCCCCGTCATCGGATCATACTACCACTGCTGCCCCCGACCCAGTTGAAGTGAAAATGGCTCTGATCAACGCAAATCACATCTCCAACAAAATATTCGTCTTAAATTACTTTGTGATCAAAAACGGACTGGACTTCCTACTGCTAACTGAAACCTGGCTAACCGTTGGCGAGTTTGCGCCTCTCGTTGAATTATGCCCCAATGACTGCAATTTCTTCAGCGCACCCAGATCCTCCGGACGAGGAGGAGGTCTGGCCGTGCTGTTTAAAAAAACCTTCAACTGCCGCGCTCTCAACTGTGACAATTTCTCCAGCTTCGAGGTACAGTTGATTATGCTAGACTTGGACTCTCCCCTCCTAATTGTTCTTGTGTATCGACCGCCAAGTAGTAAGAACTTTATTTTACAATTTTCGGATTTTATCTCTACTATTATGTCAAAGCATGACAAAGTTTTGATCCTTGGAGACTTTAACATTCATGTATGCTGCCCTTACAAGCCTATGGTGTCAGACTTTTTACATCTGATTGACTCGCTTGGTCTCTCCCAGCTCGTCACTGACTCTACCCACAGGTTGGGCCATACACTAGCTCTAGTGTTAACATCTGGTTTTCCAGTGTCCAGTTTAATCACAACAAATGCATGCTCATCTGATCATCTTGCTGTTATGTTTACCTTATCTCTGTTACTCCCCACACCCAAACCCCTTCCCCCTGCACGTCTCTCTCGCAACATTAACCCCTCGACTGCCAATACGTTCTCCACTGCCTTCATAGCTGCCCCTAACACCTGCACTATTGAAGCCTCTCCCTCCCATCTTAGCACTGAAGAGCTTACATCCCTTTTCAACACCACCTGCCTCTCCACTCTAGACTCTGTAGCCCCCCTTAGACAGAAAAAACCTAAGCCTAAAGGGCAGCCCTGGCTCAATGATAACACCAGAGCCCAGAGAAAAGAGTATAGGAAGGCAGAGCGGAAGTGGAAACGTGACAAACTTCAAGTTTCACTTGAAATGCTTAGGGACAGTCGCATTAACTACCAGCTAGCGGTTAAAGCGGCGAGAATCACATATTTTTCTGACCTCATCAACAACTCCCACAACCCTAGGACCCTGTTCACTACCATCAACTCTCTCATTAGCCCCCCCCCCAGCACCTGCCTGGATGTGTCCCCAACTAAGTGTGAGGAATTCTCAAATGTTTTCACCACCAAAGTTGAAGATATCAGAAGGAACATCTCACCCCCCACACGTAACTTAGCTGTCCCTCTGGTCTGCTCATCCACACTGACCTGCTCTCAGCCCATCAGTCTACCCACCCTCACAGAGATAGTTTCCTCTATGAAACCTGCAACCTGCCCCCTTGACACTGTTCCCACTGCTCTCCTGAAACAGGTTTTTCACACAACCGGTCCCAGCATCCTCTCCATTATTAACAGCTCCCTGGCAACTGGTACTGTTCCATCCTGCTTTAAACATGCAGTAGTCCAGCCCCTATTGAAAAAACCAAACCTTGACCCCACCCTGCACAGTAATTACAGGCCCATTTCCAAGCTTCCTTTTCTGACAAAAATACTTGAAAAGGTTGTTCTGTGCCAATTGTCTCCCTACCTGCACCAGAACAGCATCCTGGAGACATTTCAGTCAGGGTTCAGGACTGGCCATAGCACAGAATCAGCCCTCCTTAAAGTGTCAAATGACCTACTCCTCGCCGCTGACAACCGTGACTGCTCTATTTTAATGCTGCTTGACCTCAGTGCAGCCTTCGACACTGTTGATCACACCATTTTATTAGATCGTCTCCAACATGGGGTTGGTGTCAGTGACACTGCATTAGCATGGTTTTCCTCCTATCTCACAAATAGAAGCTTTGCTGTCAACATCGCCAACTGCTCCTCCCCCTCAACCTCCCTCTCCTGTGGGGTCCCACAAGGGTCCATCCTTGGCCCGATCCTGTTCTCCCTTTACATGCTACCCCTTGGTCCAATCATTCAGAATCACAACATCTCTTTTCACTGTTATGCTGACGACACACAGCTTTATGTTTCCCTGAAACCCAACAACCAGTCTCTACTTAACAGTCTCATATCCTGCCTGGATGATGTTAAATGTTGCATGGCACAAAACTCTCTACAACTAAATCAAAACAAATCCGAAATAATCCTCTTCGGTCCCCCAGACACTGTCACCACCCTTACCAACAGCCTTGGCAACCTGTCCTCCCTGGTCAAGCCGTATGTCAAGAACCTAGGTGTCATTTTTTATCCACAATTTAAATTTGACAGACAAGTAAACTCAGTGGTAAAGGCATGTTTTTTCCAACTACGCACCATTGCCAAACTCAAAGCTCTTCTCTCCCCTGCAGACCTTCAGAGAGTCATCCACACCTTCATTTCATCTAGATTAGACTACTGCAATTCCCTCTATATAGGCATTAACCAGTCTTCCCTGTCCCGCTTACAACTGGTACAAAACGCTGCTGCCAGACTGTTGACCGGAACCCGCAAGAGAGACCACATCACCCCTGTCCTTGCCTCCCTTCATTGGCTCCCAGTACGCTACAGGATAGATTTTAAGGTTCTCCTATTTGTTTTTAAAGCCCTTAATGGTCACACCCCCTCCTACATCTCAGACCTCCTATCCCCCTATTCCAACACCAGGTCCCTCAGGTCAGCCGATCAGAGGCTCCTGACAGTCCGGAGGTCTAACCTCAAGCTCAGGGGGGGCCGTGCCTTTGCTATCGCAGCCCCTGAACTGTGGAACAGCATCCCCACCTCCATTAGGCTCGCCCCCTCGATAGATGCCTTCAAATCGAGGCTCAAAACCCACTTCTACCTACTAGCCTTTCCCGTTCACTGACTCATGCCCTGTTTTCCTATGTGTTTGCCTGTGTGCCCTCCCATAAAACGGAGTGTGATTGTTGTCTATATGTATCTTGTGTATCTACCCTATGTACAGCACTTTGGTTGACACGCGTCATGTGAAATGTGCTTTATAAATAAATTTGATTGATTGATTGATTGAGAGATGCACATCTCCTGCTGACCAGAAAACCACACACCTTTCTGATAGTGGGGTGCCTGGACACTCAGTCATTTAAAATGTATATGCGAAAGTTTCGTTTTCACTTCTAATTTGAAGATAAGGATCTATAGAACAATTTTGGCGTGAGTGTCAAGGAACCAGTTGAATTTAATAAAAATGTATCCAAAATGGCCACAATCGAAATCATGAATTCTTTAAAAACGTCTTAATGTTCACACAATTGCTGTGTAATATAATTTTGTATTGCTATTTTAAGTTAATACTGTGTGAGGAATCAACTGGAGTTCAAATATTGATGTTTTGAATATTCTGGTATGGCAAAAATCAAAGATGGCTTTATTTATTTATTTACATTTATTTATGTATTTATTTCGATTTAAGCTTCATACCTTTTATTCTATTGAACCTAGAATGGTGATGTTGGTGCCTGTACCTAGGTTTTCATGAATGAGTAATTGAATACAAATAAAATAAACATGATTGGAGCATATCTTATATGATATGTCACACAATGAGACAATAAATATGTGGAGAACAAGAGTTAGATATGAGAACTGTAAACAACAGTTGATTGTGAAGAACAAATGTCAATGCCATGCCAAAGACCTGATGGAGGTGTTGCTGAGCAATGGGAATCCCTTTGAGGAGGGCAGTAAATACCTGGTTACATTAGACAATGTGTGTGAGTCTGCGGCTGCTGCCGTATCTGTCCATCAACTCGAGTCTACGGGACAAGAGCTGTAACTGAGGGGTACAATTCCCTGACTGTATTGATAAGTATGGTATCATTAAACCACTACCGCTTTATGTACTTTAACTACTGGCCACACAGTACATGATATAGATATGATGAACACTTTCCCACCATGAAACCAAGTCCACACAAATGTATAAGTCGAATATTTAATATATAGCAAAGGGTATATACAACGTTCACTTAATGACATTTATGATTTGAATGCACTTGTAAGGCAAATGAGTATTCGTAGGCAAATCAACATTGAATGTCCAATCTCTGGTTACGCAGGAAGCAAATATACAACCTGGTTCTTTAGGGAACTATAGCGATGGTACTTAATGATTATAGCTGGATATACTAAAGGGGGTCCTGCTGGTTGTAAGTCAGTAGGGGGGGGGGGGGGTTAGGAGAGCCGCCGGCGATATCCCATCTGGCCAACGATTTCTTGGGAGAATTCAGAGTGCTGAACACGGTGCCCACAGAACCTTGGTCCACAGATGAATACAGTTGGGCCCTCTTGTAGACGGTAGCTGCCGGTCCACAACGAAGAGACGTGAGGCGACCTCACTCGGGGTAGAGCGCCGTCTCACCTGGACTCCTCTCGGGGGGTAGTTCCAACACTCACCAGTGTTGGCTGTTATCCATGGCATAATTCAAAGCACCCAAAGCAAGTAGATAATCCAAGCCGTGTAGGGCTCGCCGTCGTCCGGGTAAGGTAATCCAATGTGCAGGTCCACTCGTCCTAGCCCAGAACTCCTCGGATGAAAGCACCACACGTGGTCTGCCCAGCCTGGTTAAGACTCTAGATAACGCGAGGAAACGATGGGGGTACTACTCACTGTATAACTCTAACCGAACGATGCACCATACATAATAGACTATTATTAACTTAATAGAAATACGTCCCACTCGACGGTATAGTGCCAAACTATGACAATTCAACTATTAATCCACACGATGTCTCAATGCCATTCTGAGGCCAAGTTGACCATACTGCACCACACGTGTATCGTGGGTGAGGCTTAACGTCTTGCCACTAGGTTGGAGGGTAAAGAACTAAGGGCTAAGGGACTAAAAGAAAGTTCTACTTTACTTGCGCCATATATATATGCGCTGTGAACAAATAGTACCATTCGTATTTCGCCAGACGTATTCCTACGCGGAACCGGGCTAGTAACGACATGTTCGTCGGCACGATTGAACTTGAACCAAGGGGCTTGGCTGCTGGCGCCAAGTTCTTGTCCAATGAGAGAATGAAACTATTATGGGCTGTTAGTAGACTAAAGGGATATTCAGTGTATATGTACAAGGAATATACAAGGGATATCAAACGATATACAAATACTATTAAATATATATCCATAAATAAATATATATATTCGGTTTAATCTGATCCTTCACAACAGCCGCCCCCTAATTAGTCCCACCTAATTAGCTAAGCAGAGACAGATTAACCGCACTGTCTACCACTCAAGGTCCGCTGTAAGGGTCAGTCAACTCACAAAGTCATGGGGTCATGGTCGTCATCGATAGTGTCTGGGAGTCTGGGCAGTTCTATTAGCCTCGCCACGGGTCGTGTGTAAGTTCGCCCTTGGACGAGCACCTCAGCTGCTCGGACCTTGCCATCGGCACCGGTGATCACTTTGCTTACGCGGCCAGCCGGCCACATAGCTCTGGGTAGTGACTGGTCGATAATCATGACGACTGTTCCTTCTGTCAAATTGTCTCTCTCTTTTACCCACTTCTGGCGGATCTGTAGAGACGGTAGGTAGTGGAGTAGAAAGCTGTTCCAAAACTTGTCAGCTAGTACTTGACTGTACCTCCACATTCTTCAGCCGTTCGCTTCTTCAGGCCTGTACATTGTCTGGGGTAGCGCGGGGTCCAGCCGCCCCATCAAGAGTGTGTTGGGGGTGACTGGGTCGACATCTGCTATATCACTGGAGACGTAGCCGAGGGGCTTGGAGTTCAATACTCCCTCGATCTCCGTGAGGACTGTCATTAGGACTTCTTCCGCTACAGTCTGGGCCCCAAGCACGGCGTACAGGGCTGTCTTTATAGAACGTACTTCTCGTTCCCAGGTTCCGCCGAAGTGGGGTGCGTTCGGGGGATTAAACTGGAAGTCAATCTGGGATGGAGCGAGGTGGGTCTTAAGTTCTGGGCCCATAGCTTGGAAGCTCTCTCTCAGCTCTCTTTCTCCGCCTTTGAAGTTTGCCCCGTGATCAGACAACAATGTAGACGGTTTTCCTTTCCGTGATGTGAATCTTCGGAAGTCCATAAGGAATGAGTCTGTGCTCATGGTTGGAAGGAGTTCGATATGTATCGCTCTGGTGGTCATGCATTTGAATACAATACCCCACCGCTTCTCGGTTCCTCTTCCTTTCTTTATATACAACGGGCCAAAACAGTCCATGCCTGTGGAGTGGAATGGCTTGTCGCCGAGTCGGAGGCGACAGGGAGGTAGGTCAGCCATCCGGGGTATGCTGGGCTGCGCGCGCCACTTTCGGCAGTCTAGACAGGTTCGCTGGAAGCGTCGCACTGCTTCTCTTCCTTGAAGTATCCAATAGCGACGTCTGATCTCCGCGAAGACTCTCTCTGCTCCTGCGTGGTGTACATCCTCGTCGTATTTCTTTATGATCAGTTCTGTGACCTTGTGTCGGCTGTTCAAGACTATCGGGTACTTAACGTCATCCGGTAGATTGGGGGCCCTCCGCAGACGACCACCCACTCTGATGAGATTATGGGCGTCGCTCTCGGGTGCCAGGTGGAGCAATCTGCTGTCTGATGGGACGGGCTTTCCTCCCTGTAGACAGTCTAGCTCGTCGGGGAACGAGTCTCTCTGGGCTTGTTGTAGTAGAAGAAGTTCTGCTTCTTCGTAGTCAGCTGCTGAAATGTCGGCAGTGGGCTGAATCTCTGGGTGGTGCCACAGAAATGTCTTTAGTTGCGCACTCTGTAGGGTGAGGCAATCATCTATGTTGGGGTCTGTGGAGGCGACTGTGCTCAGTCCACAGAACATAGGTTTCTTGTTCTCAGCCTCCTCTTTACTCGCCTCCCGTGGGGTGGGCGTAGGCCACTCTCCTTCCGGGAGCTTGAGGAACTCTGGTCCGTCACTGTAGATGTTGTGACGGGTGAGGTCATCTAGGGACATTCCCCGGGTGATGACGTCAGCTGGGTTGTGTTTGGTGTCCACATACCGCCAGCTCGCTGCTTCTGTTAACTCTTGAATCTCTGTGACTCTGACTCCCACGAAGACCTTGTATCTGCATGAATCAGACTTGATCCATGTGAGTACTGTCGTGGAATCTGACCACAAGATTGTTCTGTGCACCGGAATGGTGAGTTCACGTTGGATTAACGTGGCTAGATGCGCTCCTGCTAGGGCTGCGCAGAGCTCTAGACGCGGGATAGATTGTTGCTTTCGTGGGGATATTCTTGAGCGAGCCAGGATGAAGGCGGTGTGTATCTCTCCTCCCTTCTCTTGGGCACGCAAGTAGGCCACTGATCCATAGGCTACTTCGGAGGCGTCGCTGAAGACGTGTAGATCCATCTTGCATGTCTCTGGCCTCACTGTGGGTGGGAAGTAGCTGCGGCGTATATTGACGCCTGGGAGTGAGCGGAGTTCCGTCTCCCACTCTCTCCATGTGGAGGCAAGGGGTGTGGGTATTGGGTCGTCCCAGCCCTGGTCCTTGTCCCATAGTGCTCGTACAATCATCTTTGCCCTGGTGGTGTAAGGTAGAATACATCCCAACGGGTCATATTGTCTGGCGAGTGTTCTGTACACACTCTGTCTGGTGGTCGGTATCGCCGTCGACCTTCCCTGCTCCGTGGTCAGGGGTTTGTGTCTATAGTGGAGCGAGTCTGTTTTGAAGCGCCAGACTAGTCCTAGTGTCATTTCTTGGGCTTCTCCTGGGATTGTCGCCATCCAGGTCTCGCTGCTGGCAGCCTTGTCCGCGGGGAAGAGGCTGCGCAATACGTGCGGGTCGCTGCTGGCCCACTGCCTGAGATCAAAGCCGCCTTTGATCAGAGAGGCGCGTAGCTTGAGTAGGAGAGCCTCGGCTTCTTCTTGAGTCGAAACGCTTTGTAAACAGTTGTCCACGTAGAAACTGTTCTTCACACTGTGTCGGACCTCTTCATCTGCTGCTGGGTCCTCTGCGACGTGTTTCTGTAGTGCAAATGTAGCACAGCACGGGCTGCATGTAGTTCCGAAAGGGAGGACTTCCCATTGATAGATGGCGGGGTGCTCATCTCCGATCCTCTCTCTCCATAGGAACCGCAGCAGGGGCTTGTCCTCCTCCACTAGTCTCACCTGCAGGAACATCCCTTTGATATCCCCGCTGATAGCCACCTTGTCCTGGCGGAAGCGTAGTAGCACGCCTAGTAGAGAGGGGCCGAGTGTGGGGCCGGGCAAGAGCTCTTTATTCAGATTTTGGGATCCGATCTGGTAGCTGCAGTTAAACACAATGCGATCCTTGCCGTTGTGGTGGACCGTGTGGTGCGGCACGTACCATGATTCGGTCGTCTGATCGGCCTCTTTAATGTCAATCTTCATTACGTGTCTCGCTGTGATTAGCTTCTCAATCTCAGCACGGTACACACTCTCTTGAGCGGGGTCTTTGGCTAGGCGCCGCTCTGTGTTCAATAGATACCGCTCCGTAGCTTCTTTCGTGGCGTGAAAGGTGGGCATTCCCTCTCGCCTCAGGAGTGGAGTTGCGTATCTCATCACTCCGCCGACTGTGACTCTCTTTGTCCCTTGCTCGAGGAGGTTTATGGCGTAAATGTCTTCTTTAGAACGAATGTCTTTCTTTTCGTTCTTAAAGGGCATTGTCTCTAGTGTCCATAGCCTCTCGACATGCTGCAGGAGAGTGGTGTCTTCTTCTGTCACTCTGGAGTGGAGGCAGCTAGTGGCTGCTGTTCGGTTGAGAGATTTAGCGAGGGGGCCTTGTAGTGTCCATCCTAGGCGGGTCTCGACTGCTGCAGGACAGCCTCTGGGTCCTGTATGGACCCGGTCTATCGGGACTATGAGGTCTGCATGGTCGGAGCCTATCAGCAGGGTCGGGGTGGCGCCGTCTATGAGCGGGATAGGTAGTTGACGCAGGTGCACATATTTATCCATCAGTTTGGCGATGGGGTAGGTGTACTGTGATAGTCCTATTTCTTGGCTGGTGAAAGCATTTGTAATCCTATACCGTCTCTCTGGCTGCCCGCTTGCTGCGATAGTGAAGGAGACATTCTCGCCTTTTATCGTCTTTAAATCTCTTCTTATTGTCCGAATCGTCATTTGGTTCTCGCTCCCCCGCAGTCCCAGCTGGGCCGCAGCGGACGCGAGCAGAAGGGTCTTCTCTGACCCGTCATCAAGGACGGCGTAAGTGTCCATGACTTTATCTTGGTAGCTCAATGTTACACGGACTACCTTTAAGAGCACTTGGGCGCCGCTGCTGCTGGCGGGATCAATGTACATGACACTTGCCTTTGTGCTGCTCGATGGTGCAGGTGCAGGCTTTCTTCTGTTACTGTCGTGTAGGACATCTAGGTGGGCTCCGTCACACCGACTGCACCTCTTCTTTAGGCGGCACTCGGCTGCCATGTGACTGCGCGCACATCGGTAACAGCGCCTGTTGGACTTTATCCATTGACTCACTTCTTCTGCATTCATCTTTGTGAACAGGTCACATTGTGACAGCCAGTGTTCCTTCTCGCAGTACGGGCACACCATCTTCCACTTCTCTTTTCTCGAGGGGGTACTGTGGTTCTTACTGCTCGGTACTGATTCTGATTGGTGCATGACAGTCACCGATCTTCTTCCATCGTTTATTCTCCTAGGTCCCTCTCTGGAGCTTGGTGTGCTCCGCACGAACGTATCCAGTCGTAGGCTGCTGACTTCTCTCGCCAGGAAGTCGGCTAGATCGAGGAGGGATGGTTCGGGACCGTTAGGATCACGGTGGTCTCTCTGCCGCCTGAAGCGCTCTTGTCTGGCGGGTGGCAGCTTCTCTAAAATCCTCTCGACGTTAGAGTTGGCGTATAGCTCGTGCATACCCTTTTCTCGTTGCGCTCCCAGCATCCCTACCAGGGACTGCACTTTTATAGACAGGTCGTCTAATGAGCGATTGTCTGTTGCTGGGGGTAGGCGGTCAATATGCCTTATCTCTTGGATTACGTAATCTCATATACGTCCATATCTCTGGTCCAGCGCTGCTAGAGCCGCGGTGTATGGGGTCGTAGAGGTGGCATAGGCTAGCGCTATATTGTGCGCTCGGGGTACTTTCAGGTGCTTCAGTAATATTGCATACTTGTGGCGTTCATCAGCGACATCCACCATCATTGTCTCTAAGCACATCCGGAGCTCCGTGTACTGTGCTCGATTCTCATAGGTGAAGTCTGGAAACGTCGGTGTGCCAATGTATGACGCCGTGGATGGCTGATACATCGGCGAGCGTTGGGGGAGAGGCCTCCTAGGCGAGTCTCCTCTTGCGCCTCTCTGTGGGCTGGTACCGGCAGGGTACCATGGCCCGCTGGTCCAGGTGCTATTCCTCGGGGCTGGTCGTGCGTCATGCTCACCCGTGAATAGAGTCGGGGGTCTGTAGCGCAGCGCCGCGGGGGTATAGCCTGGGCTGTACTGGACCTCCTGGTCCGGTGGAGTACTGTGCTGTCGTCGGGCTTGGTTCTCCTCCTCTCCCTCTTCTTCTTCTATCAGGTCCTCTAGATCCTGTAGTCGTTTATTTAGCTTCTCCGCAGTGTATGCCGCTCCTTCCTTGTAGCTGGGTCTCGCTTGGACCGGTCGGGGAAGGGGGTCTGCGGGGGGTATAGGCTTGGTCTGTTGGTCAAGTTCAGGGTCTCTTGCTCGGTTAGGGGATGCTGCCCTTGACTGTTGTCTCGACGAGTTCCTTGAACCCCTGGCGGAGGGAGAGGGTGTTGCCTTGGTGATCAGCTGCTCCATTAGCTGCGCTTGTAGTCTGTCGCGCTCGCCCTGTAGTCTGTCGCGCTCGGTTTCGCGCTGGATGGGAGCGAGGTCGCGCTCTGCCTCTCTTTGGGCACCGGCAGCGGCACGCTGGGTGTCTGCTCGGTCTCTTGCCATATTCTCTTCCGTCTGAAGGCGTCTCATCTCCAGGCGTATGCGCTCTTCTTCGCTCCGTTGCTGTGTCTGGAGTCGATCGCGTTCACCCTGAAGTCGATCGCGTTCACCCTGGAGTCGATCGCGTTCGGTAGAGGCTGTCAGGCTGACGAGGAACGCCTGTGATAGCATCCTCTCCGCTTCGCTGGGGGAAGACGGTTGTAGAGGTGAGCCGCTCCTGGCTGTACTCGTTGGGGAGTCCTGGAGCTCTATCTCCTCGGCGCTCTCCTCATCTTGTTCCGTGCAGAGTTCTCTCTCTGTAGGGTTGTCTTCCTCCCGGGGCTGGTCGGGGACTACTTCTTCGGTATTGGCGGGGGGTAAAGGCATGTCAGCTCCCTCCTGGTCCCCACCGTGAGCTTGGTCAGTTACATTAGAACCCACTAGGGCCTCTGTGGTCGGGGTAACCTGGTCGTTAAGGTCAGACATAATTTTACTTTCTACTTTTACCGCGTTTACCGTTTGTCGAAGGCTAGGTAGTTGACTGACAGCGTAATCCTCTAAGTACTGAGGTGTCTGTCGTCTGCGCCGCAGGCGTTCTACGTTAGGAGGACCGTTTCGTGGAGTGTTCATCATAGGCCATTTCAATATTAATAACACTATATTAATATTACACTAGTTACCATCCGGCTCGAAGGACCAATTGTAACTGAGGGGTACAATTCCCTGACTGTATTGATAAGTATGGTATCATTAAACCACTACCGCTTTATGTACTTTAACTACTGGCCACACAGTACATGATATAGATATGATGAACACTTTCCCACCATGAAACCAAGTCCACACAAATGTATAAGTCGAATATTTAATATATAGCAAAGGGTATATACAACGTTCACTTAATGACATTTATGATTTGAATGCACTTGTAAGGCAAATGAGTATTCGTAGGCAAATCAACATTGAATGTCCAATCTCTGGTTACGCAGGAAGCAAGTATACAACCTGGTTCTTTAGGGAACTATAGCGATGGTACTTAATGATTATAGCTGGATATACTAAAGGGGGGTCCTGCTGGTTGTAAGTCAGTAGGGGGGGGGGGGGGGGTTAGGAGAGCCGCCGGCGATATCCCATCTGGCCAACGATTTCTTGGGAGAATTCAGAGTGCTGAACACGGTGCCCACAGAACCTTGGTCCACAGATGAATACAGTTGGGCCCTCTTGTAGACGGTAGCTGCCGGTCCACAACGAAGAGACGTGAGGCGACCTCACTCGGGGTAGAGCGCCGTCTCACCTGGACTCCTCTCGGGGGGTAGTTCCAACACTCACCAGTGTTGGCTGTTATCCATGGCATAAATCAAAGCACCCAAAGCAAGTAGATAATCCAAGCCGTGTAGGGCTCGCCGTCGTCCGGGTAAGGTAATCCAATGTGCAGGTCCACTCATCCTAGCCCAGAACTCCTCGGATGAAAGCACCACACGTGGTCTGCCCAGCCTGGTTAAGACTCTAGATAACGCGAGGAAACGATGGGGGTACTACTCACTGTATAACTCTAACCGAACGATGCACCATACATAATAGACTATTATTAACTTAATAGAAATACGTCCCACTCGACGGTATAGTGCCAAACTATGACAATTCAACTATTAATCCACACGATGTCTCAATGCCATTCTGAGGCCAAGTTGACCATACTGCACCACACGTGTATCGTGGGTGAGGCTTAACGTCTTGCCACTAGGTTGGAGGGTAAAGAACTAAGGGCTAAGGGACTAAAAGAAAGTTCTACTTTACTTGCGCCATATATATATGCGCTGTGAACAAATAGTACCATTCGTATTTCGCCAGACGTATTCCTACGCGGAACCGGGCTAGTAACGACATGTTCGTCGGCACGATTGAACTTGAACCAAGGGGCTTGGCTGCTGGCGCCAAGTTCTTGCCCAATGAGAGAATGAAACTATTATGGGCTGTTAGTAGACTAAAGGGATATTCAGTGTATATGTACAAGGAATATACAAGGGATATCAAACGATATACAAATACTATTAAATATATATCCATAAATAAATATATATATTCGGTTTAATCTGATCCTTCACAACAATGGGCGTAGGCAGTAATGAAGTCAGCTTTCTTGACTGCTGATTGACAATCCCATAAGC
>NW_028172184.1:524343-580843 GCF_963971535.1 Notolepis coatsorum
CCACCCTAACTAACTAACTAACTAACTAACTAACTAACTAACTAACTGACAAAAAGGGCAGGCGAGAGATAGAGAGGCGATTGCCCAGCTGTAGTCTGGGGAGCTCTCAACTCGGCCGGTTTGACTATAGTATTTTTATGATATACCAGAAGTGCTGAGTCCAATGTAGTCTGGTGAAAATGCACGTTATCATCCATAAGTGTGATTGTTTTGTCCTCTTCTAATAGTCTCCACAAGTCGCGATCGCCATAGCTCACAAAACTTGGCCCATTGATGACGCATCACGACATCATCAGGAGATGAATGCAAGGACGTATTCGCTGCTCCCCCTTCAGGAACAGCACAACATATCTTGCCCGTTTTGCTCATAATGTTTTTAAACGCTAACCCAATGCTAACTCACTGTTAAACTTCAATTCCACGCATTTGCTTGCATACTGCAATAAATAATGTGTTGCGGTGGGTGGCAACAAACATAGAGGGGGGCGGGCGTTATTATGCAGATGAGAATTATTCCCAAAGTTTCAGAATGACTCAATTCAACGAGGGAGAATCTTGTGAGATGTGAATCGGAAGAATGCGCCAAAATGAGAATTAGAGACATAGACCCACATTGATACAAACCCACATTGCTAGAAAACAATGCTAAACACTGGAAAAGGCCATTTATAAGATAGTTCCCCTTTAAGATCCATTGTTATTTCTTTGTCATGTAATCCTTTAATTGTATTAATAAAGAACATTATTTTTAGAACATCCATCGGAGTTGCAGAATCTTTCTCCTTTGATCCAGTTCGTGCACCTTGGCTGAAGGACGACGTTGTGACAGATGTTGTTTCTCTTGTACAATCGGCAAAACTGAACTGCAACAAAAGTAACTATTTGATTTGGACCATTTCAAAGGAACTTAGGTGTGATCGTGCCCTCAGTCAGGTGTGATCGTGCCCTCAGTCGGGTGTGATGGTGCCCTCAGGCAGGTGTGATCGTGCCCTCAGTCAGGTGTGATCGTGCCCTCCGTCAGGTGTGATCGTGCCCTCAGTCAGGTGTGATCGTGCCCTCCGTCAGGTGTGATCGTGCCCTCAGTCAGGTGTGATCGTGCCCTCCGTCAGGTGTGATCGTGCCCTCTGTCAGGTGTGATCATGCCCTCCGTCAGGTGTGATCGTGCCCTCAGTCAGGTGTGATCGTGCCCTCCGTCAGGTGTGATCATGCCCTCCGTCAGGTGTGATCGTGCCCTCCGTCAGGTGTGATCGTGCCCTCAGTCAGGTGTGATCGTGCCCTCAGTCAGGTGTGATCGTGCCCTCAGTCAGGTGTGATCGTGCCCTCAGTCAGGTGTGATCGTGCCCTCCGTCAGGTGTGATCGTGCCCTCAGTCAGGTGTGATCGTGCCCTCAGTCAGGTGTGATCGTGCCCTCCGTCAGGTGTGATCATGCCCTCCGTCAGGTGTGATCGTGCCCTCAGTCAGGTGTGATCGTGCCCTCCGTCAGGTGTGATCGTGCCATCTGTCAGGTGTGATCATGCCCTCCGTCAGGTGTGATCGTGCCCTCCGTCAGGTGTGATCGTGCCCTCAGTCAGGTGTGATCGTGCCCTCAGTCAGGTGTGATCGTGCCCTCCGTCAGGTGTGATCATGCCCTCAGTCAGGTGTGATCGTGCCCTCAGTCAGGTGTGATCGTGCCCTCAGTCAGGTGTGATCGTGCCCTCAGTCAGGTGTGATCGTGCCCTCCGTCAGGTGTGATCGTGCCCTCAGTTAGGTGTGATCGTGCCCTCAGTCAGGTGTGATCGTGCCCTCAGTCAGGTGTGATCGTGCCCTCCGTCAGGTGTGATCGTGCCCTCAGGCAGTTGTGATCGTGCCCTCAGTCAGGTGTGATCGTGCCCTCAGGCAGGTGTGATCGTGCCCTCAGTCAGGTGTGATCGTGCCCTCAGGCAGGTGTGATCGTGCCCTCAGTCAGGTGTGATCGTGCCCTCAGTCAGGTGTGATCGTGCCCTCCGTCAGGTGTGATCGTGCCCTCAGTCAGGTGTGATCGTGCCCTCCGTCAGGTGTGATCGTGCCCTCAGTCAGGTGTGATTGTGCCCTCAGTCAGGTGTGATCGTGCCCTCCGTCAGGTGTGATCGTGCCCTCAGTCAGGTGTGATCGTGCCCTCAGTCAGGTGTGATCGTGCCCTCCGTCAGGTGTGATCGTGCCCTCAGTCAGGTGTGATCGTGCCCTCCGTCAGGTGTGATCGTGCCCTCCGTCAGGTGTGATCGTGCCCTCAGTCAGGTGTGATCGTGCCCTCCGTCTCCATGGTGCTGAAACCGCCATCTCAGATTTACCAAGTCTGTGTTTTGGGAGGGGTAAGGCCAATGCGTCCAGTAAAAACCATGAAGATGCAATTTATATCAGACTACAATTTATGTTTTTCCCCCACAATTGTGCCACAATTTCCACAAATGTGGCGCAAAATCGACATGTTGTCATTTTTTTTTGCTGTTCTTATTTAATCTGAACAATACTGTGTTGCATATTTAGGCCTATACATATCTTTGACTGGTGATTTCAGTGGCCAGTGTACCATATAGGGGAAATATCTATAATGACAATATAAGCATGACATTTGAACCCATCTGCATAATTGATTACGGGGAAGTTTTATAGGCCTTGAGCCCAAACAGGTTGAGAACCACTGCTCTATAATTATGGTCATTAGAAAATGCCACAATAATATTGTCTGAAGGCACGGTTGGCAAAACACAACGCTCGTAGACAAAATCTTACATGGTTTTCTACGTTGTGTAGCTCTCTCTTGTTTCACCCTACATGTGTTTGCATCCCTCTATATGGACCCTGAGTGTGAGGTCTGTGAACTGGAAATGGTGACAATGTACAATTTTTATTTTTGCCAATTAGTGGAAAATAGAATATAATACCCCAATTATTTCCGTGTGTGTGTGTGTGTGTGTGTGCGTGTGTGTGTGTGTGTGTGTGTGTGTGTGTGTGTGTGTGTGTGTGTGTGTGTGTGTGTGTGTGTGTGTGTGTGTGTGTGTGTGCATCCGTTTCTGTTGCGTGTGCATTCCTTTGTGCCCGTGTACAGAGATGACTGTGTATATCACTGAGTCAGTGGTTGAGGCAGATGGCCATTATGTCCTCGCTGGGCTTTCTGCTTAATTGGCTCAGTAACGGTTCTGTGCAGGGCCTGCTACCCTACCTCCCTGGGCTCCAACCACCATTACTCTGAGAGGGAAGCAAGCAAGCGACGGATACGGCTCAATATGGGAAACCAGAGACATTGTTAAAAGGCAAAAAACCCGAAAAGCATTGCTTACCGAATGCATCACATCATCTGGAGATAATGATGAGTTTAATGGACGGAATGCCAAAAACACAGTCTCTCTGATCACATGGAGCCACAGTCAGACAGAATCGGTGGTTATACCTGAAAGTGCGTGGAGACAGAGAGAGAGCACACCCTAATGACTGGGAATACATATTTAGACCGCAAAAAACATCGGATACCGTTCATTAAAGTGAAGCGCGATCACGCGTTGCAGAAAAGTTCTTTGGAGACTTTTGGAACCGTCCCTTGTTTTGCCGTGATGCGCGCTGCCGTGGGATCCTGTCGTTAGCGCCGGAAGACAACGAGCCTCTGCGGAGAAGAACACCGAACACAAACACCGAACACACCTCTGACAGACGCTGTGCTGCTGTGGTTCCATCCTCCGCACTGTTCGTGAACACTTTTATTTTTAAATTAAGCCGTCGTCCTAATGAGGAACGTGACGCCGACTTGTTTTGACGAATGTTCGACTCCGTGACTCCAAGTCAACTGTGGCATAACGACCACGATCGGGGGGAACCGAAATAACCATGCAGGTGATGAAGAGGGGGATGAAGAGGGGGGTGAAGAGGGGATGAAGAGGGGGATGAAGAGGGGGATGAAGAGGGGGGTGAAGAGGGGATGAAGAGGGGGATGAAGAGGGGGGTGAAGAGGGGGATGAATAGTTCCTCTCTGTGTCTCCTCTCCTTCTCTCTGTGGCTCCTCTCTCTGTGTCTCCTCTCCTTCTCTCTGTGGCTCCTCTCTCTGTGTCTCCTCTCCTTCTCTCTGTGGCTCCTCTCTCTGTGTCTCCTCTCCTTCTCACCCTGCTCCTCTCTCTGTGTCTCCTCTCCTTCTCACCCTGCTCCTCTCTCTGTGTCTCCTCTCCTTCTCTCTGTGGCTCCTCTCTCTGTGTCTCCTCTCCTTCTCTCCTCTCCTCTCTCTGTGTCTCCTCTCCTTCTCTCTGTGGCTCCTCTCTCTGTGTCTCCTCTCCTTCTCACCGTGCTCCTCTCTCTGTGTCTCCTCTCCTCTCTCTGTGGCTCCTCTCCTCTCTCTGTGTCTCCTCTCCTTCTCACCGTGTTCCTCTCTCTGTGTCTCCTCTCCTTCTCACCGTGCTCCTCTCTCTGTGTCTCCTCTCCTTCTCTCTGTGGCTCCTCTCTCTGTGTCTCCTCTCCTTCTCACCGTGCTCCTCTCTCTGTGTCTCCTCTCCTCTCTCTGTGGCTCCTCTCCTTCTCACCGTGTTCCTCTCTCTGTGTCTCCTCTCCTCTCTCTGTGTCTCCTCTCCTCTCTCTGTGTCTCCTCTCCTTCTCACCGTGTTCCTCTCTCTGTGTCTCCTCTCCTTCTCACTGTGTTCCTCTCTCTGTGTCTCCTCTCCTTCTCACCGTGTTCCTCTCTCTGTGTCTCCTCTCCTTCTCACCGTGTTCCTCTCTCTGTGTCTCCTCTCCTTCTCTCCTCTCCTCTCTCTGTGTCTCCTCTCCTTCTCACCGTGTTCCTCTCTCTGTGTCTCCTCTCCTTCTCACCGTGCTCCTCTCTGTGTCTCCTCTCTCTGTGTCTCCTCTCTTCTCTCTGTGTCTCCTCTCCTTCTCACCGTGCTCCTCTCTGTGTCTCCTCTCCTTCTCTCCTCTCCTCTCTCTGTGTCTCCTCTCCTTCTCTCCTCTCCTCTCTCTGTGTCTCCTCTCCTTCTCACCGTGCTCCTCTCTCTGTGTCTCCTCTCCTTCTCTCCTCTCCTCTCTCTGTGTCTCCTCTCCTTCTCTCCTCTCCTCTCTCTGTGTCTCCTCTCCTTCTCACCGTGCTCCTCTCTCTGTGTCTCCTCTCCTTCTCACCGTGCTCCTCTCTGTGTCTCCTCTCCTTCTCTCCTCTCCTTCTCTCTGTGTCTCCTCTCCTTCTCACCCTGTTCCTCTCTCTGTGTCTCCTCTCCTTCTCTCCTCTCCTCTCTCTGTGTCTCCTCTCCTTCTCACCCTGTTCCTCTCTCTGTGTCTCCTCTCCTTCTCACCCTGTTCCTCTCTCTGTGTCTCCTCTCCTTCTCTCCTCTCCTCTCTCTGTGTCTCCTCTCCTTCTCACCCTGTTCCTCTCTCTGTGTCTCCTCTCCTTCTCACCGTGCTCCTCTCTGTGTCTCCTCTCCTTCTCTCCTCTCCTCTCTCTGTGTCTCCTCTCCTTCTCACCGTGTTCCTCTCTCTGTGTCTCCTCTCCTTCTCACCGTGCTCCTCTCTGTGTCTCCTCTCCTTCTCTCCTCTCCTCTCTCTGTGTCTCCTCTCCTTCTCTCCTCTCCTCTCTCTGTGTCTCCTCTCCTTCTCTCCTCTCCTCTCTCTGTGTCTCCTCTCCTTCTCACCGTGTTCCTCTCTCTGTGTCTCCTCTCCTTCTCACCGTGCTCCTCTCTCTGTGTCTCCTCTCCTTCTCACCGTGCTCCTCTCTCTGTGTCTCCTCTCCTTCTCACCGTGCTCCTCTCTCTGTGTCTCCTCTCCTTCTCACACGCAGCACGCCTGCAGATGCAAACAGAGAAAACAGGCGCACATAAAACAGGCACCTGGAGAGATGGAGAGACACAGGACCAGGCGCCTGGAGAGATGGAGAGACACAGGACCAGGCGCCTGGAGAGATGGAGAGACACAGGACCAGGCGCCTGGAGAGATGGAGAGACACAGGACCAGGCGCCTGGAGAGATGGAGAGACACAGGACCAGGCAGCCTGGAGAGATGGAGAGACACAGGACCAGGCACCTGGAGAGATGGAGAGACACAGGACCAGGCACCTGGAGAGATGGAGAGACACAGGACCAGGCGCCTGGAGAGATGGAGAGACACAGGACCAGGCACCTGGAGAGATGGAGAGACACAGGACCAGGCGCCTGGAGAGATGGAGAGACACAGCGACCGGCTCAAGAAAAAAGTTACTCAAAAGTCGGGCAAGTTCACAAACAACTGAGGAGTTACGATGCCAATTTTAAGATCATCATGGTGATCAACGAAGCAGAGTCATCAAACAACTGTGCAGCAGCCAATAAATATGATGCAGCAGGTGTAATGTTACAAGAGTCCAACAAAATATAGAAATATAAATGCAGAAAAGATGTTTAAAAACAACAGCTCATTGTTTTATTCAATGTCTTGTTGTTTTTTGTTTTTTTGTGTTAGGGGTTTAGGGTTAGGGTTACCCTAGGGTTACCCTAATCCTAACCCTAACTCTAACCCTAACCCTAACCCTAACCCTAACACCCTAACCCTAACCCTAACCCTAACCTAAGCCTAAGCCTAACCCTAACTCTAACCCTAACCCTAACCCTAAGCCTAACACCCTAACCCTAACCCTAAGCCTAACCCTAACTCTAACCCTAACACCCTAACCCTAAGCATAACCTGTCCAGTTCTGCGACTAGGGTGAAAGGTGTGACACTTGTTGTTCACGCGCTTAATTAATAGTGATTGTTTAAAAAAAATCAAACATGGTTTATTGTAATGTGAGTCCAAGATGTGATACTGAGCTACTTTTTTGGCATATACATCAAATCTAGCCAACGCTATCCACAAACACACGTGAAGAAAACCCTATGACCCATTTGACCAGTTGTGTGACTAAGGTGCCTCAAGGGATATATAGATATGTAAAAAAGATTATATGTAGGTATGTACAGACATATGTGGATAGATATATAAGGTAAGAATATATATATACAGTATACAGCATTATTGTACATGCTATCATACACAGTTATATGGGTTATATGCAGGTATATGAGTAGGTAAATAGATTATATGCAGGTATATTGAGACACATATGAATATGGCCATACTGTAGATGTCTACCGGACACTGCACAGTCACGACCCCCACACACACACACACCGGTGCAATCTCCAGTCCTGGAAGAGATGCATTTATTATTTTAGGATGAGATTTATTATCCTCCTCAATCCCATTTTTTATTGCATTTGAGATTGTTATTATTTTGCATCCCAAGACTCTGCCTTAGATTAGAACACTTGACAGATCGAGCTATGAATTTATATGAATGTGTATCCTTTGTGTGGGAGAGATTGCTTGTGTGTGTGTGTGTGTGTGTCTGTGTGTGTGTGTGTGCGTGTGCGTGTGCGTGTGTGTGTGTCTGTGTGTGTCTGTGTGTGTGTGTGTGTGTGTGTGTGTGTGTGTGTGTGTGTGTGTGTGTGTGTGTGTGTGTGTGTGTGTGTGTGTGTGCGTGTGCACGCATCCGTAATGTGTGTGTGCCTGGGCATCCATCAGGACCCAGCTGTGTCTCTGTCTCTTCCATCAGAGGAAAGTTCGCTCTCGGTGAGGTAATTAAAGTCAGAACACCTGTTCCAGTGAACCCACCAGAGTCTAGAATGATCCAGGAGACAGCACCACGTCTGACACTGTCTGTGACCCCGCCGTACTCCCTCGCAGAGAACACTGTAGTACGCACTCTTTAACCCGTTCACTACCACACTACCAAAGGGTTAACGCCGAAAATAAGAATTTATCGAAAGAAATGCGAATTATTTCTATTTTATCGTAAAACCGTGAGGAAATTACTAAAATCAAATGTAACACTGCCATTGGAAAGAGGAGCCTTTTCCCTATTGTTACGTGTGTGGGTGTGTTTGTACCCTGATCAGGTGTTCCCCAGTGTGATGTGTGATGTGTCTGGTTGTAGTCCCCTGTCTGGGTCTTGTAGTTCTTTGTTGTTTCCCTCTCAGGTGTATCCATCTGTAATCAGCCCAGGTGTTTCTTGTTGTCGTCATCCCCTTGTGCATATGTTCTGTTCTCCCCCGTGTGTGGTGGCTGATCCTGTCTGTACAGTCCTGTGGTTTGTTTGTCATCATTTTTATGTTATCCCTTCACCTTCAACCATGGTAATTATAATTAAACATCTTTTTGTTACTTTGGCTACCGTTTCATATTATGTTTCATTGACACGACAACGAGCACTTTACAGTAGTCAATGGTAACGTAATACCTATCCATAGATCTACGATTTGGCCATAATAAGGTCAAGGTCAAGTTCAATGTCAAATATGAATTTATAATTCAAATGGATTATCATTTATTACTGTATCTACAAATCCTTCTGTTTAATCATCTTCCCTTTATTCATTTGCTTAGATCTTTTGTACACTTGATCTCAAGAAGGTGCCAGCACAATTGTAACATGGTGTTATTCACCGGCACAGAAGCAAAAATAAATCATAATTTATATTCTCCTTTTTTTCATTACATTTTACTCAAGCCTAGTAACAGACACAATATTTCTGACACTGGGAATACATTCCCCCAGGTCCATAGATGTTCCTAGATACCAAGAACATGCAAATTGACCTTGTAGAAGTGGATCAATCTTCCATTTACTTAGGCATGTACCTTTAGGCGAAATTTCTGAAAATAGGGCTACAGCTTAACATGTTAATTCTCCTGCGACACACGCACTTACAGCCAATTATCCGTTGCAGAGTACTTCACTTACTTGCAGGCAGAAAGCTAATTTGATCAGCCTCTGTCATTCCCTTGCAAATGTTACCTTAAAGCTCCAATACAGAGTTTGGATATTTAAATTGAAGGTACCGTATTGGTTCAAATATAAGACGAACCCTCTTGTTTTTTTTCAAGACACATATTTGCCACTAGGGGGCAGACTGAGTTTCAAGTTTTGTTTTATTTGTCACATAAGGTACTTTTACATTACAGTGAAATGCTTGGTTCTGTACGAGCCTCCTAAGATTGTGCTTCATACAGTAAAAAAAGTTAAAAGAATAAAGACCAAACACTATACAAAATATACAATATACAAAACAAAAGTACAAAATGCAACAAATGCAAAAACGAGGTAGAGATGTAGTGCAACTCTTTTAGTAATAAATATATAAAATATGTGTTTTTATATAGGTGTTAAAAAGTGTCTAAGTGAACGTTAAAGGTGAATGTTTAAAGTGATTGTGTGCATGTGGATGTCTGTGCAATGAATGTAGAAGGGATGGGTTAGTATGATAAGATAAGATGCTCCTTTATTAATCCCCTTGGGGAAATGCAGGTGTCAAAGCAGCATGGGGGGGGGGGTACAGGGAGGGGGATGGTGCAGGATACATAGCTTCACAGTACAATACAATCCACTATCTATATACACTATAAAATATAAATACAAATACAATCTAATATAAAAAAAAGTACAAAACACAAGATAGTACAGTGATACGAGTCCAGTGATATGAGTCTCTAGTGCAAAATACAAGATAGTCAGTACGGTGATGTGAGTCTCTAGTTCTCAAGTCCCGAGGTCTGACAGTGATAGTTCTGGCAGCAGAGCCGGCCGTCCAAGCCCTTTGTTGTAGAGCCTGATGCCTGCCGGTATAAAGGACCGACCCAGGCAGTTGAATGAATGAATGAATGAAAACTTTATTAACAGATTGTAGAATGGGTACAGTACAGTACAGCTCAATACATACAATTGTTAAGGGGATGCAGACCAGAGAAAGACTTTCGTCTTGTTTACATCAGGGTCCCCCATTTTCAATTCATCGTAACATATATGACATACATGACATACAGATAGACAGTACTGCTACATCTATACATTTATGACATACCAGATTTGCAATTACAGTACTGTTTGTGATACAAAAAGAGTCCAGAAAGAAAAGAGTATATACATTAGGCGTAGAAACTGTACATTGGATTGGGTAGGTGGGGGTGGGGGGGGACTGTACATTGGAGGTGGTTGGGTGGGTGGGGGGGGGGGGGGGGGGTTGGGTAGGAGTGGGGGGGGGGGGGGTTGGGCTGGAGGGGTGGGTGGGGGACACTGTACAAACAACACTGTACATTGGATTATTGACAAGACCATACTTGGTAATTTACTGTACATTGGAGGGGGTTGTGTTCGGACATTTACAGGGGCCAGTTTCGAGTTGCAGTCTCCCTTAGGTGTTTTTTGAGAGTGTTTTTGAAAGTGGGTAGTGATTCACATTCCTTTACAGCTTTGGGTAGGGCGTTCCACATTGATGTGGCATAATTGCGAAACGTGTTTAGTCCCTTGTTTGAGCCGAATCTGGGTTTAACATGATTTGTGGAGCTCCCTCTGGTGTTGTGATCGTGGTATTCACTGACCTTTGGGAAGTATTTTGTCATGTACATGGGTACCTTGAGTTTCGTAAAAGTCAGTCAAAGCTTACTAAAAGCACGAGCAGTGAACTCCAAGCCCACGTGACTGAACTCAAACTAGAAAGAAACAGACTAAGAAACGACGTAAACTCCATGATCAAAACTGCAAAAAAGAATTTCATCAATGACAAAACTGAGGAAAACAAAAACAAACCACGTGAACTTTGGAAATTACTCAATAATCAACTAGGATGCAGTAAAAAACTTAAAACCAGATTCTCAAACATAAACATAAAAACGGACAACACGCTCATCACAGACAAGCTGGATGTAGCCAATTACTTAAACATTTTCTTCACAAACATAGCCACAACACTGGTAAACAAACTACCCTCCCACTCAGGACTTTATGGGGTAGAACACATAGTAGCTTACTACAAAAACCTAGGGGTCCGCAAGGACGACTTCAAGCTGGAAATGGTAACAACAGATGAGGTACTCAATAAACTGAGCGCCCTCCAACCTAACAAGGCCACTGGCCATGACAACATCCCCTCCAAATTCCTCAGAGACTCAGCAGCCGCCATCACACCAATCATCACACACATAATAAACCTCTCCATAAAACAGGGACACGTCCCCAAGGACTTCAAAATTGCGAGGGTGACCCCTCTGCACAAAAAGGGCAGCAAATTAGACCCAGGCAACTACCGCCCTGTTTCTATTCTCACCTCCATCTCGAAAGTCATGGAAAAAATAGTCTACGAACAGGTCGAAAAGTACCTAGCGGAAAAAAATCTAATCTACGAATTCCAATCTGGCTTCAGAACATCCCACTCCACTGACACATGCCTTCTCTATTTGAATGACCACATCAAACAAGAGGTGGACGCAGGCAAATACTGCGGCATGGTCATGCTGGACCTACAAAAGGCCTTTGACACGGTCAATCACTCCATTCTGATTGACAAGCTAAAAGCAATTGGTTTTGATAGTCTATCAGTGAGCTGGATGCAATCCTACCTTGAGGGGAGGGAACAGATGGTGGAGGTAAACGGTACCCTATCCCCCCCCCTCACAGTGAGCTGTGGTGTTCCACAAGGAAGCATACTAGGACCGCTACTGTTCCTAATTTATGCAAATTACATGTCGTCAGCTTGTGACTGCAACTTGTTCCTGTTTGCGGACGACTCAGCCCTGCTGGTCTCTGACAAGAACAAGTTACAGGTTGAAAAAACCCTCAGCTCGGAACTAGGCAGAATCTGCATATGGCTCGCTGATAACAAACTATCATTACACATGGGAAAAACAGAGTCCATTCTCTTCGGTTCAAATAACAAACTCAGCAAGACCGACGGCTTCTCAGTTACAGTGGGTGACAATATTGTCACAAGGAAAGATGAAATTACCTACCTGGGTTCCATCCTAGAGGCTAATCTCTCCTGTGACAAAATGGCATCCAATGTAATAAAAAAAGTCAACCAACGAACTCGATTCTTGTACCGGATCTCCTCTCTGGTAAACAAGAACACCCTGAAGACTCTGGCAGGAGCACTCATTCAGGGGTACTACGACTATGCTTGCACCTCATGGTACCAAAGCACCTCAAAGGCGCTAAAAACAAAATTACAAACATCTCAAAACAAACTGGTCAGACTACTGCTTGACCTTACTCCTAGAACCCACCTCACCCCTGCCCACTTTGACAACCTAGGATGGCTTAGAGTAGACGACAGAGTACAACAACTTGCAATGGGCCTGGTCTACAAGATACACTACACGACCAAGGTACCCATGTACATGTCAAAATACTTCCCAAAGGTCAGTGAATACCACGATCACAACACCAGAGGGAGCTCCACAAATCATGTTAAACCCAGATTCGGCTCAAATAAGGGACTAAACACGTTTCGCAATTATGCCACATCAATGTGGAACGCCCTACCCAAAGCTGTAAAGGAATGTGGATCACTACCCACTTTCAAAACCTCTCTCAAGGGACACCTACGGGAGACTGCAATTCAACACTGGCCCCTGTAAATATCGTAACCCAACCCCCTCCAATGTACAGTCATTTACCTAGTATGGTTTTGTCAATAGTTCAATGTACAATTGTGTTTGTTTGTACAGTGTCTCCTCCCCCCCCCCTCAATGTACAGTGTTACTTGTTTATACAGTGTGCCCCCCGCCCCCCCCCCCAACCACCTCCAATGTAAATTACCCAGTATGGTTGTCAATATCCCAATGTACCCAACCCCCCCCACCCAACCTCCTCCAATGTACAGTTTCTACGTCAAATGTATATACTCCCTTTTCTTGACTCCTTCTGTATCACAAACAGTACTGTATTTGCAAATCTGGTATGTCATAAATGTATAGATGTAGCAGTACTGACTATCTGTATGTCATGTATGTCATATATGTCTATATGAATTGAAAATGGGGGACCCTGATGGAAACAAGACAAACGTCTTTCTCAGGTCTGCATCCCCTTAACAATTGTATGTATTGAGCCGTACTGTATTGTACCCATTCTGCAATCTGTTAAATAAAGTTTTCATTCATTCATTCATTCATTAATTTCATTCATTCATTCACCTTGGTCGTGTAGTGTATCTTGTAGACCAGGCCCATTGCAAGTTGCTGTACTCTGTCGTCTACTCTAAGCCATCCTAGGTTGTCAAAGTGGGCAGGGGTGAGGTGGGTTCTAGGAGTAAGGTCAAGCAGTAGTCTGACCAGTTTGTTTTGAGATGTTTGTAATTTTGTTTTTAGCGCCTTTGAGGTGCTTTGGTACCATGAGGTGCAAGCATAGTCGTAGTACCCTTGAATGAGTGCTCCTGCTAGAGTCTTCAGGGTATTCTTGTTTACCAGTGAGGAGATCCGGTACAAGAATCGTGTTCGTTGGTTGACTTTTTTTATTACATTGGATGCCATTTTGTCAGTTTGTGGTGGGGGGGGGGGGGGGTTTGGCTGAACGTGCTCTTCATTCTGGCAGGGGGTCCAGGGAGTCACTCACCAGGGGCTTGAGGTGCTGCAGGACCAGCCGCTCAAAGGTCTTCATGACGTGTGACGTCAGAGCGACCGGCCTGTAGTCATTGAGGGCACTTGGGTGCCCTTTTTGGGCACCGGGACAATGCAGGAGGTTTTCCATAGCTGGGGCACCCTCTCCAGTCTCAGGGAGAGGTTGAAAAGGTGCTGGAATGGTGCCGCCAGTTGTCCAGCGCACCCCTTGAGCACCCTGGGGTTGGTGTTGTCAGGTCCTCTGGCTTTGTTCACGCTGATTTTGGAGAGCTGCCTTCGGACCTGGTCGTTAGTGATGATCAGCGGGGGTGGGCTGGTCGGGGGTGGAGTGGTGGGTCTGTCGTTGCTGGCGGTGGTGGGGGTTGCTGCTGTCTGTGGTAGGGTGCTTCGTGGGTGGGGGACACCGGTGGCGATGGGTGGGGGGAGGGGGAGGGCGGGGCTCGTCGGGTCGAATCTGTTGAAAAACAGGTTCAGCTTATTTGCACGTTCTAGGGGCCCCTCCACGGCCATGCTTTGTTGTCTGAAGCCTGTTCTTTTCCTGACCCCTCCCCACACCTCCCTGGTGTTGCATAGAGTCATTGAATGAGTAAATGGATGAGTGAGTGAATTAGTGACATTGCCAGTCATAGAGATGCTTTGCATCTAAAAATATAACAAGGATATTTTGGCCATACGTGTTGTATATGGCTGGATATAAGACAGGGCTTTTTTCCTAGAAGAAAATCTGAAAAAGGGGCATTGTCTTATTTTTGGGGTCTAGGCTATTTTGAAAAAAACAAATATTGTTTCTATAAAGAAAATAATTTAATTTGAAATAATGATAATAAAACACATGTTTTATATATGCACACCGACTCGTGACACGTTTGACTTGCACATGGAAAATGATTAAACCTGGACTATTTTATGTTGTACTTTAGTGTTCACGAACATAACAAAAGTGAGCAAATATACTGTAAAGCAACGTGCGTGTAGCTTATTCCCAGCGGAAGAGTACGTCGCGTGCTTCCGCGTTTTCTCTGATTGGCCATGACGCCCATGTGACCACGGCAGCGCGGAAATAGGCTGTCTATTGCCATTCTCTAAGACAAACTAACTTTAACCAGCTCCTTAACAGCGCCTAAACTTAACCCTTCTAACCTTAACCAACTCCGAAACAATGCCTAACCTTAACCTTAACTGTAACTGAGGGGTACAATTCCCTGACTGTATTAATCAAGTACTAGTATCATTAAACTACTACCGTCCTGTACATTACTGGCCAATACCGTACAAAGGTATATCAGATTAGAACACTTCCACAATAACACGGTTTCCACACAAATACTCATTTAGAATATTTATTACATCAAAAGGTTATTACATTTATCATTTGAATGCGCTTATAAGGCAAATCGAATGTGCATAGGCAAATCAATAATGAATATTAAGGATTATCTCTATGGTACTCTGGGAAAGGGGTGTACTACCGGTTGTAAGCCAGCAGAGGGAGGCAAAGCTCTATGCAAGTCAATGGTTCACGGAGGCGATATCACCCCTGAGTCAGCGGGGATAGGCAGCCTGGTCCCAGGGTGCGCGCCGTGCAGGTGAAAGCCGTGGAGCCTCTGGTACGACAGAGACAGGCTCGAGTGATGGTCTCACGGGCAGGTGTAGATCCCACAGTAGCAGTGGGGTAGGCGGTTCTCTGCTCCAGCAGCTTGGTCAAAGCAATGAAGAATAATAATCCTTGCCGGAAAGTGGCACTGCTGGCGGGGTGTAAATCCTCCGTGGTGCGCGGTAGTGCACGGTTGAACTTGACGTTACTATCCTATTAGTACGCGGCAATAAATGCTCTATGTAGACGCACAATTACCCACTTCACGTGGTCTTTGACTCGTAATGAAGGTCTACTAATAAATAGCGAACGATACGTTAAACGAACGTATTAGGATAACACGAGACTCTATCTTGGGGCGATGCGAGCCCTACTCTGCCCACGTTGCGTAGTGGGGAGAGACGTCACTTGGATGGAACTGAACGAGACTGAACGGGACAAGGGACTAAGAGGGTTCTACATTTCTTGCGCCCTATTTATGTGCACGGTGAACAAATAGTGCCATTCGTATTTCGCCAGCCGTATTCATGGGCAGAAGCTGGGCATGTACAGACATATCTCGTCGGTACCTTTGAAGTCAGCTCTAGGGGGTAAGGCACTGGCGCCAGGGGATCGCTTCCAATAGGAGAACGAATATTATGGTCTGTCCTGTAGACTAAAGGGATATTCAGTATATATGTACAAAGAATACACAAGGGATATCAAACGATATACAAATATTATACATGGGATCTCAGGCAATAAAATATATATTCGGTTTAATCTGACCCTTTGTAACAGCCGCCCCCTAATTAGTCCCACCTAATTAGCTAAGCAGAGACAGATTAACCGCACTGTCCACTACTCAATGTCTGTGAGGGGTCGGGCAGTTCACAAAGTCAGGGGTCATGGTCGTCATTAGGCGAGTCGGGGAGCCTTGGCGACTCTATCAGCCTCGCCACGGGTCGGTTGTAGATCCGCCCTTGGCCGAGCACTTCTGCCACTCTGACCTTTCCGTCGGCACCGATGGTCACTTTGCTTACGCGGCCGGCCGGCCACGCAGCTCGGGGTGGTGACTGGTCTATGGTCATGACGACTGGACGGGATGAAGGGGGGCTTAGGAGGAAGCGGGCCTGAGACTGCTTTGATCTGTGCTTGGCTGTGCTTTCTCCTCCTCCGTCTGTTTCTCTTGTTCGCTCTGTACCCCGTGTGAGGAGGGGCCGGTCCCGGCCGCCCCGTCAAGGAGTCGCTTGGGGTGCTGGGTTCGAGGTCAGCTACGTCTGAAGCGCAGCTGAGGGGGGTGGAGTTCCGAACTCCCTCTGGTACCCATGGTTCTCTCACGGGCCTCTCGCTTAATGTCAATAGCCTCTGCTGTACGGGGGAGAGGCCGGTGTCGCTCGCCTCTGTGTGTAGGCAGCTTGTAGACGTGGGTTGACTGTCAAGTCCGTAGAGGGGGCCTTGGAGCGTCCATCCCAGTCGGGTCTGAACCGCGACCGGGCATCCTTTGGGTCCGACGTGGGCCGCCTCAATTGGGAGAATGAGGTTCGCGTGGTCGGAGCCGATGAGCAGGGTCGGTGTGGCGCCGTCGATAAGCGGTATAGGTAGTTGACGTAGGTGCCCATACTTAGCCATCAGCTGTGGGATGGGGTAGGTGTACTGCGACAGGCCTATGTCGTGGCTGGTGAAGACGTTACTTATACTATACTGCTTCTCGGGCTTGTCCACCGCTGCTATCTCGAAGGAGACCTTTTCACCCTTTATGGTCTTCTGGTCCCTTCTGATGGTGCGTATGGTCATCGTATCTTTGACACCTCGCAGGCCCAACTGGGCTGCTGCGGAAGCGAGGAGGAGAGTCTTTTCGGACCCATCGTCCAGGACGGCGTAAGTGTCCAGGACCTTGTCCTCGTGGCTTAGGAGCACTCTGACCACTTTGAGGAGCACACGGGGGGTCCCGCTGTGCTGGTCAATGTGGAGCACTCCTGTGGGTGGTGACGTAGACTCTATATGGTACGAGTCGCACCTTGACTCCCAGTGTCTGCCGTAGCAGTCGGGACACCAGGGAGCGGTCTGGTGGAACTTTGGTTCTGGTGCCACCGCCTCGGCATGGTACATTACCGCGACGGGCCCACTCGGTTGTCCTGGCTGACGCTTGTTGATGTCATGCAGGACCTCCAGGTGGGTGCCACCGCACCTGCTGCACTTCCTTTTCAAGCGGCACTCAGCTGCTAGGTGGCTGCGCGCGCAGCGGAAGCAGCGGCGGTGGTCCTTGACCCACTGGCTCACATCATCCGTGGTCAGCTTCTTGAAATCTTCGCACTGATAGAGCCGATGTTCTCCCTCACAGTACTGGCACTCAATCTTCCACTGGTCCTCTTTCGTCGAGGGGGTGTTGTGGTTCTGGTGCTGCGGTACTGATTCGGCTTGGTGCATAACAGTCACCGATCTTCGGCCATCGTTTACTCTCCTAGGTCCCTCTCTGGAGCTTGGTGTGCTCCGCACGAACGTATCCAATCGTAGGCTGCTGACTTCTCTCGCCAGGAAGTCGGCCAAGTCTAGGAGGGATGGTTCTGGACCGCTAGGATCACGGTGGTCTCTTTGCCGCCTGAAGCGCTCCTGTCTGGCGGGCGGCAGCTTCTCTAAGATCCTCTCGACGTTAGAGTTGGCGTATAGCTCGTGCATACCCTTTTCTCGTTGCGCTCCCAGCATCCCTACCAGGGACTGTACTTTTATAGACAGGTCGTCTAGTGAGCGATTGTCTGTTGCTGGGGGTAAGCGGTCAATATGCCTTATCTCTTCTATTACGTAATCCCATATACGTCCATATCTCTGGTCCAGCGCTGCTAGAGCCGCGGTGTATGGGGTCGTAGAGGTGGCATAGGCTAGCGCTATATTGTGCGCCCGGGGCACTTTCAGGTGCTGCAGTAATATTGCATACTTGTGGCGTTCATCCGCGACATCCACCATCATTGTCTCTAAGCACATCCGGAGCTCCGTATACTGTGCTCGATTCTCATGGGTGAAGTCTTGAAACGTCGGTGTGCCAATGTATGATGTCATGGATGACTGGCACATCGGTGAGCGTTGGGGGAGAGGCCTCCTAGGCGAGTCTCCTCTTGCGTGTCGTCTTGGGCTGGTACTTGGTGGGTACCGAAGGTCGGGTACCCAGGTGCTGTTCCTCGGGGCTGACGGTGCGTCAAACTCACCCGTGAGTTGAGTCGGGGGTTTGTAGCGCAGGGCCTCGGGGCTGACTTCTGGGCTGTACTGGACCTCCTGGTCCTGAGTACGTTGCTGCTGGTCGGGGCTGTACTGGGCCTCCTGGGCCAGAGTACGTTGCTGCTGGTCGGCTTGACACTCCTCCTCCTCCTCCTCTCCCTCTGCTAGGACCTGGAGTCTTCTGTTCAGTCTCTCGGCGTGGTCCGGTTCTTCCCGGTTGCTGGGTCTCGTATGGACCGGCCGGGGAGGGGGTTCGGAGACGTGGACAGGATCCTCCTGTAGGCGGGGTCCCGGGTCGCTTCGTCGGGTAGGGGAATGTGTCCTAGACCCATATCTTGACGATCTCTGGGAGCTCCGTGCGGAGTGAGGGGGTGTCGCCATGGCAACCAGTTTGTCCATCAGCTCCGCCTGCAGCCGGTCGCGCTCTGCCTCGCGCCGGGCATGGGCTGCGTCGCGCGCTGCTTCGCGCTGGGCATTGGCGATGTCGCGCTGCGCATTGGCGCTGGCCTGGGCAGCGTCGCGCTGTGCGTTGGCGACGTCGCGCTGGGCATTGGCGCTGGCATGGGCGGCGTGGAGCTGTGCATTTGCGACGTCGGCGCGGCTTCTCTCAATGTTCTCTTCTGTCTGGAGGCGTCTGGTCTCCAGTCTTATTCGGTCGTCTTCACTCCTTTGTTGCGCCTGGGAGCGCTTTCGCTCGCCTGCGAAATGTTCGCGCTCGCACGTCAAGTCGATCGCGTTCGGTGGAGGCTGCCAGGGTGGCGATGAGTGCTTGCGCCAGCATCTTGTCCGCCTCGCTGGGGGAAGACGCCGTTCGGGGCGATCGGCTCCCGGCAGTACTTGTTGGAGATCCGTTCTCCTGTTGCGTACCGAGGAGATCCGTCTCCTGGGTGCGCGTCTCTTTAGGGTTGTCTTCCTCCCGGAGCTGATCGGGGACTATTTCTTCGGTATTGTCTGGGGGTAAAGTCGTGTCAGTTCCCTCCTGGTCCCCACCGTGAGCTTGGTCAGTTACATTAGAACCCACTAGGGCCTCTGTTGGCGGGGTAGCCTGGTTGTTAGGGTCGTACATAATTTTACTTTCTACTTTTTCCGCGTTTAACTTCCCTTTAAAGCTAGGTATTGGACTGACAGAGTATGCCTCTAGATAGGGAGGTGGCTGCCGTCTGCGCTGCGGGCGATCTAGCTTAGGAGAACCGTTTGTGGAGTGTTCGTCATCGGCCATGTCAATATTAATATTATATTAATATTACGCTAATTATTCTCCGGCTCGAAGGACCAATTGTAACTGAGGGGTACAATTCCCTGACTGTATTAATCAAGTACTAGTATCATTAAACTACTACCGTCCTGTACATTACTGGCCAATACCGTACAAAGGTATATCAGATTAGAACACTTCCACAATAACACGGTTTCTACACAAATACTCATTTAGAATATTTATTACATCAAAAGGTTATTACATTTATCATTTGAATGCGCTTATAAGGCAAATCGAATGTGCATAGGCAAATCAATAATGAATATTAAGGATTATCTCTATGGTACTCTGGGAAAGGGGTGTACTACCGGTTGTAAGCCAGCAGAGGGAGGCAAAGCTCTATGCAAGTCAATGGTTCACAGAGGCGATATCACCCCTGAGTCAGCGGGGATAGGCAGCCTGGTCCCAGGGTGCGCGCCGTGCAGGTGAAAGCCGTGGAGCCTCTGGTACGACAGAGACAGGCTCGAGTGATAGTCTCACGGGCAGGTGTAGATCCCACAGTAGCAGTGGGGTAGGCGGTTCTCTGCTCCAGCAGCTTGGTCAAAGCAATGAAGAATAATAATCCTTGCCGGAAAGTGGCACTGCTGGCGGGGTGTAAATCCTCCGTGGTGCGCGGCAGTGCACGGTTGAACTTGACGTTACTATCCTATTAGTACGCGGCAATAAATGCTCTATGTAGACGCACAATTACCCACTTCACGTGGTCTTTGACTCGTAATGAAGGTCTACTAATAAATAGAGAACGATACGTTAAACGAACGTATTAGGATAACACAAGACTCTATCTTGGGGCGATGCGAGCCCTACTCTGCCCACGTTGCGTAGTGGGGAGAGACGTCACTTGGATGGAACTGAACGAGACTGAACGGGACAAGGGACTAAGAGGGTTCTACATTTCTTGCGCCCTATTTATGTGCACAGTGAACAAATAGTGCCATTCGTATTTCGCCAGCCGTATTCATGGGCAGAAGCTGGGCATGTACAGACATATCTCATCGGTACCTTTGAAGTCAGCTCTAGGGGGTAAGGCACTGGCGCCAGGGGATCGCTTCCAATAGGAGAACGAATATTATGGTCTGTCCTGTAGACTAAAGGGATATTCAGTATATATGTACAAAGAATACACAAGGGATATCAAACGATATACAAATATTATACATGGGATCTCAGGCAATAAAATATATATTCGGTTTAATCTGACCCTTTGTAACATTAACCTTAACCATGCCTAACCTTAACCTTAACCATAACCAACTCCGAAAGAATATTGCCATTCTCTAAGACAAACTCTAACCTTTAAAAAGGTTTTTTTTATAAGTATGCAGTATCATAACTACATCTTTGATGTTTATAGCAAACCAACCCGTTTGTAAATCCGTCAATATTTCAGCGAGTTATGAGTATTTTTGTCTGTGCAGCTCACTCACTCTCACTCAAGGCTGACTGGGGCAAGATGGCGGCGGTTCAGTGACGCTGGTGACTCCGCCTTAAGCTATCTAGTGTTCTATAGATATCTATGGGTGTGACAGGCTGCTTGTATGGAGCCATATATGAGGAGGCTGCAACGTATCTGTTATCAATTAAGCTATTTTTTTTGTTTTTGAATAGACTTTTTTTTCTTTTTTGAATTTATTGTTATTTAAGGTTAGACTTGTGAGTCTCAGCATAAAATGGTGGTGACATTCACTGAAATTAAATCAATTGATATCACGTCATAAATCAACCTCTCCAGACTGTCGGACAAAATTATCGTTTTTTTTCCTCAAACGTATTCAAGTATAAACATCATAACCGTGTCACAACAGCAGTTATAATGTATATTATCTTCAATACGTTAGTTTACCAATAGGTTAAGCTGTAGCCCTATTCTCAGAAATGTCCCCTAAAGGTACATGCCCAAGTAAATGGAAGATTGCTCCACATCTACAAGGTCAATTAGCATGTTCTTGGTATCTAGGATCATCGAGGGACCTGGGGGTATGTATTTCCAGTGTCAAACTAATTTGTCTGTTACTAGACTTGAGTAAATTGTGATGAAACAAAGGAGAATATAAATTACGAAATGTTTTTGCATCTTTGCCGGTGAATAACACCATGTTACAATTGTGCAACCACCAAGCTCGGAAGATGATTAAACAGACAGATTTGTAGATACAGTCATACATTATAATCCATTTGAATTATAAATTCATATTTGACCTTGAACTTGACCTTATTATGGCCAAATCATACATCTATGAATAGGGGAAAAGCGCCTCTTTCCAATGACAGTGTTAAATCCGGATTGAGTCATTTCCTCTCGGTTTTACGATAAAAGAGATATAATTAGCATTTTTCCGATAAATTCTTATTTTCGGTAAATCTTAAAAACATGGGTAAAAATGAAAATATACACTTTGACTGCTGTTTTGATAGGGTTAAGGTCTTTACTCTTGGATACATTTGAGAAAGAAACAACATTAACCTCTTAACACACGTGGGCCCTCATGAGGACGATTCGCGACGCGCCACTTTGCCGACCTCTAGCGGCTCGGTGTGCATTTCTTTTAATACAATAATATAAATGGAATTAAAGCCCAATTTATTGCCTGTCGATTGCCATTTCAGCGGTTCTCGAGTTACATGCCGACATGTTAGGCATGCGCCAAAGTACACGGCAGAGTCAGATTACCACCCCCAACTCCCGGGGCTCTAGCTCCGTCAATCCTTTGGCGATCTATCGAAAAGTCTCGGACAGGGTTGTAGCCAATGAGTGTGGCTTTCCAATGATACCCCACATAGGGATATAATACGGTCTCTATTGATAGATTTATGAGAAAAACAGCAGGGCCCCCAGCTTTGGGGACCCTGCAGCTTAACAGGTTAAAATGGAACAAAAAGCTTACAGCGAATTAACATAAATAGTTATAAAGAGCACCCAAAACAAACAATAATGATACTAATAAAAATAATAATAAAATGTATTTGTGTAGCACTTTTCACACAAGAATTGCAGCTCAAAGTGCTTCACAGCAGTAAAAAGGGCATACAATAAGCACAACATTGGTAGATCAAGAGTATTGCATAATAGTGCAGACATAAACATTTATATAAAATTAGCATAAAATGACAGCAGCAAAATAGACAAAGTCAAGATAAGGAATAGGACATTAAATCACATAAGCTTTCATATTAGGATCGAACATCTTAATAGGCTTCTTTGTTCATGGTTTGATTGTCACTGATACACATAAAATAGACTAAAATCATGAAATTGAACATAAATCAGTGAAAATGATCCCCCCTGTGGAAATCCACATTAATCAACCCAGTGTTTTAGATGTTTAGTACAGTCAGAGCCACAGGTCTCTCTTTCCTGCTCCCCCTGTGTCTCTACAGATGGGGTCTTGCTTTTACTTGCTCCCATGGTTAGAGTACTGTTTAAATCAAAGAAAAATGTTCACAATATCCAACAAATGTTGGTATAAATCCCAAAGGGACGCATGCTGCACATAGACCTAATTCACCCGCTCCATCCCAGACTTCGACCCGGCATTGTCTGGCAGTACCTGGCACCCCTGCGCTTCAGTGCCACCTATTCCAGCCTCCGTTAGATCACCTCTCGCGGCTCATCGGGAGGCAGGGTGGCCCGGAGGCGTCTATGCCAAATACAACGCAGTTCGGTTTCCGGGTTCCTCTGATTGGCCACTAAGCCCATGTGACCGCTCGCTAGCACGCCCCCCTTATCGCCCGCTGCCGCGCTGAGCCGACGCAAGGCGGTGGTTTCAGCAGCAGCGGCCGTCTTCTTCCGAGGCGGCTCGTTCTTATTAATCCCTAATGTCATGTATGTTGTGTATGTCATAAATGTCGATATGAAGACTAGAGCTCCTGGTCAAATGAGCGAAAAAACTGATAAATAAAGACCCGAAAAGTGATTAAAAATAAAAGATGCACACGAGAAGTAAGGAGGAGATAACGATTGTGAAGGAAAGAGAAATGGAGGACTCAAGAGAAGAGGAGAATTTGAAGGAACAGAGCCCCCGAAACGAGGCCGAGAAGGGACAGGCGGAGGAAGGGGGAGGTCCCGCTGAGACAGACACGGGAATGCCAGGATGGGCCGTGGTCATGCAGGCCGGAATATTGGCGACCATAAAAATGAACACAGACACGATGCAGGCGATCATACAAATGAACACGGACACGATAAGAAACGATATTGGGAAGCTACGGGAGGAATTGAGGAAGGAACAGGAGGACTTCAGAGGCGAAATAAATACAGAACTCAAAATGGTGGATGAGAAGATGGCGGAGCAGGATAGAAACGTAACAGAGCTACAAACAAGAATGGCGCAAGCAGAAGAATGTAATACAGAGATACACGAGGTATTAACAAAAGCGATTCAACAACAAGAAAAGATGGAGACAAAGATGTCGGACATGGAGGGGAGGTCACGGAGAAATAACATCAGAATATGGGGATTGAAAGAAGGAGTCGAAGGGGAATCGGTGACCCTATATGTGGAAAAGCTTATCAAAGAACAACTGAAGGAGACGGGACTGGAAAAAATGGAGATACAGAGGGCCCACAGAGCGCTGGCACCGAGACCACAACCGGACAGACCCCCGAGGGCAGTGATTATTAACTTTCTGAGATTCGAGGTTAAGGAATTGGTACTCAGAACCGCGTGGACCAGACAGCGGTGGCAATAACACGCAGGTCTTACGCGGGACTGAAGAGAATTCTGAAAGAAAACGGAATGAAATTCCAATCACCCATGACCTCGCTAAGGATCCACTGGAAGGAAGGGACGGTGATATACGCGACGGCGCGGGAGGCGGCAGGGGAGATGAGGCGACGGGGGATGCAGACGGCGGAGGACGGAGAGGGAAGGAGACAGGAGGGCCAGATGCGGAGCCTGCAGCAGAGATTGGAGGGGGCACGCAGGTGGACCAGAGTAGGAGATCGGAACCCGGGAGAGGAGGGAGGAGAGAGAAGAAGGCCGAGGTGAGACGTGACAGACCGAAGGCGGAGACAGACGAGGAGGCCAGAGACGGAGAAGGAGGGGAGAGGAGGCGGGAGGAGACGAACGGATGAGTACACGCACAAGAGATTGAAAAAACTACCCAAATAGAGACAAAATATAGAAACTGAAATAACATATACATAAACACACATTCCCATGTAGAGACAAGGAATAGGAACAGACATAACATATGCATGGACATGCAATACAAATGCTGATGAAGGAAATAAATGGAAATATAATTAGGTATAATAGACGGAACACAAAACATATTGAAACAAATACATAGACACAGTAACACAGTTGGAAGGAATTAAGGGGATAAATAAACATCACATAGAAAATAGAGGGGAGGAAAATAAAGTAAGAGGGGTACACAGGGGACACCACACACTTGTTTGGGAGGAAGGAGGGACATTGGAACATGTGAGCCACATTGAGAGAGACCTAGGAAATGAGGATCTTTGGACAGGAAAGAAGGACACAGAGCGCTTTTGACCAGGAGCTCGACAGCACTAAAAACAGCAAGAAGGCTGGACAAATATGACGAGCGGTTGGGGGCAAGGGTTTCAGACCCCCAAGCCGTCAGGAGGAGGCCTCTCACTAGGAGGGCAGTTACTCCTCCCCCACCAGCAGGGGACAGGGGGGGACACAGGGACCCCCCGAATGCCTTGGGAGCACTTTATGTAGAGTTTATGTTTTTTATTTATGTTAATCATTATATGTATTCGGTGAAGAGAGCGGAGGCTACAACCGGAGGGGGAAATATGTGTGGCATGGGGGGGACTGACAGACGAAAGAAGAAGAAAGATGACAAAGGTTAAAGGTATAAAAATGATGTCGTTAAACGTTAATGGAATGAATAATCCGATGTTGAAATGTAGAAAAAGTGAGATGCAAGTGATTTTTTTGCAGGAGACACATTTGATAGCACAGGATCATGAGAAACTGAAAAGATTTGGATATGAAAATACATACTATAGTTCCTTTAAACGGACCCTGAGGAGAGGAGTAGCCACGTTAAACAGGAACACAGTCAAATTTGAATTGATCAAAGAAGTAAGAGACGGAGGGGAGATTTGTTCTGGTGAAGGGGAAAATGGAGGGTCAAATGGTGACGTTAGTGAATGTTTATGCACCCCCAGAGAGTGAGAGGAATTTATATGAGACCATTTTTGATATGATAGTGATGGAACTAGAAGGAATATTGATATGCGCAGGAGATTTTAATGTGGTACTGAATCACGACTTAGACACCACGAGTACTAGGAAAGGACGGCCACAAATCAGCATATATATGAATATTCAAATGACGGAAATGGGAATTACAGACGTTTGGAGGGGGATGCACGCCATGGACAGGGAATACACACATTACTCACACCCACACGTGACATATGCGAGAATAGACTATTTTTTGATGACGACGGGGGACAGTTACAGGGTACGGGAGAGCAGAATAGGAGTAGCGGACATATCGGATCACAGTGCCATATATCTGACTGTAGATCTAGAAGGGAGACGGAGGAACACGATCTGGAGACTAAATGTAGGAATACTGAATAACAAGGGGGTGGTGAGTCAGATCAAGGAGGAGATAGCCAGGTATAAGGAGGAAAATGACAACGGGGCGGTAGACCCGAACATTCTATGGGACACACTGAAGGTGGTGATAAGGGGGAAATTGATGGAGAAGACAGCAATGCTGAAGAAAGCCAGAACGGAGACATATCACAATCTGATAGGGAAGCTGAAGGATCTAGAGGGGAGACACCAGATATCAAAAGAACAGGAAACGCTCGGAGAAATCAAAGAAGTAAAGGCCAGGATAAATAGGGAATTATTGACGGAAATAGAAAAGAAAGCGAGGTTTATGAAACAAACGTACTATGAAGGGGGGCCAAAAGCGACCAGACTGTTGGCTAGGAGAATCAGGACGCAACAGAAGTTAAACACGATACACACAATAAGGGATACAAAGACTAATGAAATATTGAGGGACCCAGCTGAAATAGAGAGGGCATTTAGAGAATACTATGAGAAACTATACACACAGCCAAAGGCAGCGGGAGAAGAGGAAATAGAAGCTTATCTGGAGAAGCTAGAGTTACCAGCGATAGGGAAAGAACAGAATGAAGAATTAAATAAAATTATTACGGAACGGGAACTGGAAGAGGCAATTAGTAGGGCTAAAAACAACAAATCTCCGGGGAGCGACGGATTTCCATCGGAATTCTACAAGACATTTAGTACAGAATTAGCACCCATGTTAGGGGCGGCATTCAGACACACGATGGAAGAGGGCAAAATGCCCCCCCTCGTGGAAGGAAGCCGTAATCACCACGATACCGAAGGAAGGGAAGGATAGAGAATTATTTAGTAGTTTCAGACCTGTGTCCATACTCAACGTGGATTACAAGATGTATACATCAATAATATCAAAGAGATTCGAGACGTTTATGCCAGACATTATAGATGAAGATCAAACTGGATTTATTAAAGGGAGACAGACACAGGACAATGTGAGAAAGACATTACACATAGTGGAGGAGATACAAAAACAAGGTGGTAGTGCGGTACTGATTAGTCTAGATGCAGAAAAAGCATTCGACAGTGTGAGTTGGAAATTTTTATATAAAACATTGATGAGGTTCGGACTGAACGGGAGGGAAATGAAGATGATCAAGGCGCTATATCAAGAACCGACAGCGAGGGTTAAGGTGAATGGCAGCCTGACGGATAGAATCAGATTAGAGAGGGCTACCAGACAGGGATGTTGTCTCTCACCAACGCTCTTCGCCGTTTTCATAGAACCATTGGCACAACTGATCAGACAGACCGAGGACATTAAGGGAGTAAGGATAAAGGGAACGGAATATAAACTAGGCCTATTTGCGGACGACGTGATAGTATACATGAGGCAACCAGACAAGAGCTTCCCGGCACTGATGGATCTACTGAAGGAATATGGCCACTACTCAGGATACAAACTAAACGTGACAAAGACACAGACCTTAGCATGGAACTATACCCCAACGACGGAAATTAGGGAACATTACGGGATAAGATGGGACATGGACAAGATTAAATACTTAGGGGTGAACATCACGAGAGGGGTGGGGAAACTGTTTGAGGCGAACTATACACAGATAAATCAGAACATCAAGAGAGACTTAGAGAGATGGACAGTAATGCCCTTGGACTTCAATTCAAGAATAGAGGTCATAAAAATGAACATACTATCAAGGTTACTGTACCTGTTCCAGTCACTACCGATACAAATACCACAGAATCAATTCAGGGAGTGGGACAGACTGATATCGAGGTTCATATGGGCGGGGAGAAGACCACGGGTCAGATATAAAACACTACAACTACCAACGGAAGAGGGAGGGATGGCAGTACCCAGCCTACAAGATTATTATTATGCAGCACAACTGAGAGCAGTGACGTGCTGGTATAACGACAGATATGAGGCAAGATGGAAATACATTGAAAAAGATGGGGAGGGATACAAGGTACAAGCTCTGGTGGGAGATAGGGAACTATTCAAAGAAAAAGAGGGACTATTAGATCCAATCACCAAATGCACCTTGACCATATGGAACAGAGTAGTAAAAACACACAAATTGGAGAAGCAGTCAGGGGTTCTGAGATGGGTAGCACATGACAAGAGATTCAAACCAGGGAGGTTAGACCATGGATTCAGAAGATGGGAGGGGGGGGGGGCAACAGCGATATGCAAAATGATAGAGAAGGGGGAAATGCAGACACTACAAAAATTAAAGGAGAAATTTGGACTAGAAAACAGGGACCACTTCAGATATCTACAGGTTAGAGACTACTACAACAAAGAAATAAGGGGGGCCAAAGACGAAGAACAGAATGGAATAATCAAGATGATAGTATGGGCATACGAAGGGGGGCAAGGAAGAGTAATATCAGCAATATACCGGGCTATAATGAACAGCAAGGGACACACGACCGATTACATAAGGGAGAAATGGGAGAGAGAACTAGAGATAGGAATAACAGAGAAGGAATGGGGCAACGTATGCGAGGTACAACATTCAACAACAGGATCAAGGATATGGAAAGAGTTTGGATGGAAAAACATAATCAGATTCTTTATAACCCCAGAGTTGAAGGGAAAATATGCACCAACGCAAAGGGCATGCTGGAGGATGTGTGGGAAGGAGGGGGCAAACCACACACACAGATTCTGGGGATGTCAGAAGCTGAAGGGGTATTGGGAGGAGATAGGGGAGGCAATATTAGGAATATAATATATATTGAATATTAGGATACGGGTTACCACAAACGGGACTGGTGCTTTACTTAGGGGACCTGACACACGAGGGAATACAAGGGGGGGACAAGTATTTAATAAAGATAATGTTGATATCGGCCAGAAAAGCAATAACGAGGCTGTGGTACAAAGAAGACCCTCCGACAATATCACAATGGGTAGGAATAGTAGAGGAGATACAGGATATGGAGAGGATAACGCACATGCTGAGGCTACAGGAAGAGAAATTTGGGGAAAGATGGGGAAAGTGGAAGGATTATAAAGGGAACGAAAACGACATCACAGAGGAAGGAACAAATGGAACACAAGAGGGCGAAGGGTAAAGGAGGAAAGAGGTTCAAGGAGGGTCTCTGAACCCATGTCACACACTTAATGTTTTCTATTTTCATTTTTGTTTAAGGTACGACGACTGTATTATGTTTTTACATTTTATTATTTATGTATGTGGGAATATTGCTTAAAGGCCAACCTCTAGGTTAAACCCTACTGATCAATTATGGGTAGTTTACATCATTGGTATATAATTTCATTATTTATTTTTTTCCATTTGACACCGGAAATGCCACTCTGAAAGAGTTAAAAAGGTCCACGCACGAATAACATGCACGCGCGAATCAAAAAAGCTTATCAAACGCCGACGTCACAACAGGTGTGGCTTGCATATTAATGAGCCAGCCCCTGGCTTGCACATCGCAGTCAAGGACGGGGTTACGTTACACGTCGGGCAACTTCCGCCTTCCTCTGAACCACTACAAGGAGTTTGACTAGCGCGGAAAAGCCATTTCCTTGATCCAAATGGACGCCTCACAAGACGAAGATGGGTTTAATCGTCGGAGAGACTTTGACGGACCAGCCCCATACAATTTCGAGCCGGTAAGGCAAAATACACCAGCAGCAAACGTCAGACCTCGATATCGCCAGGAGATGGAGGCATTGGGCAACAGCAACAGGTGGAGGATCGCTCAGACGTCTTGGTAAGCGTCATTATCGACAGTATAGAATGAATGAATGAATGAAAACGTTATGGGATGCAGACCAGAGAAAGACGTTTGTCTTGTTTACATCAGGGTCCCCCATTTTCAATTCATAGTGATAGCCTAACGTTGCAGTGTATCAATAACAGTTGGTTACTATTATTACTACTACTACTACTACTACTACTACTACTACTACTACTACTACTACTACTACTACTACCACCACCACTACTACTACTACTACCACTAATATTACTACTACTACTACTGCTACCTTTACTACTACTATTACTACTACAACTACTACTACCACCACCACTACTATTACTACTACTACTACTACTACCACCACCACTACTATTACTACTACCACCACCACTACTATTACTACCACCACCACCACTACTATTACTTCTACTACTACTATTACTACTACTACCACCACCACTACTATTACTACTACTACCACCACCACTACTATTACTACTACTACTACCACCACTATTACCACCAGGGGTAGATTCTGGGCCCCATGAAAGAATGTATTTGTGCAAGAGAATTTTTTTTGTGCCATTTATTTATTGATGAAAACGCATAATATGGTTTTTACCTGATACATTCGGATCAGCAGTTCAGACCAATGCAATAGTCTACTAAAGCCCCCCCCTCTCTCTATAATATCTCACACACACACTTCAGAAACAAACATAGTATCAATGAGAGCATCAATAATACACCCGAGTGATGTCTAGTAAAAAAAAATATTTTATTTATTATAATAACCTTTTATTTTTTCTGTCTTTGAACTCAGGTGTCTGTGTGGAGAATGTCAACCTATGACCACTGGTATAGAGAGCATGTGTTGCAGAGAGATACAGCCCTATTGGAAGCTAGTAGAGGATTTAGCACCCAGACCTGAGAACATCCGTTGTCTAACACAACATCCAGGATTTGAAGGTGCCTGTCTGAATCCTTTTGTGCTGCAGATAGCATATCTTGCCTTCCGCCAGGAGCATGGAGCACTCACCCTCAGGAATTTTGAGTAAGTTGTACAATATTTTATGAAAAGTATGACACACACCTGAAATGAACATGACCTGTATTTTCATGCCTACTGCAGTGCTATGACACGAGAATGTCCCTTGCAGGATTAATAAAGCAGGGTGTGTGTTGTCTCTCTATCTTCCAGCCAATACCGCTACACAGCGTACAGACAGATTGTCCGCTGGGTTTATGGAAAACTTGGTCGTCACAATAGGAAGGTCATACCTGCCTGTGTAGTCCACGCCATCAGACGGACGTTTCCAGAGGAAGGTGGAAACTACAGAGGCTTCTTATGGCCAGACTTGAGCCAATAAAGTTATTTAACTGAATTGACAGTATTCATGTTTGTCTTCTTTAGATGCCAAAAACATTTGGTCACTATTGTCAAAGATATGATATACTATGCCATCCGTGTTATCATTTATCAGATTGACCATATGGATACAATAATACAATTGGACTTGCAAGTCATAAATAACCATGCAGGGTTTTGATTAAAAACAATGATTCTCATCATTTGCTTCTTACACAGTAAACGGTCATGTATAGTATAGTCAACATTGAATCTATTTTCGAATCTATATCATTGAATTCTAGGTTCGAATGAGGAGAGGAGTAATATATATACTTTTATTGACCTTGAAAGATGAGGAGAGGGTGTTAGCAATCAAATATTTATTACAAATATTTATTACAGAGTGAATATTCAATATTACAGAGTATTTACACAAACAGCTGAGAGTGGACAGTTTTTATAGTCAGCTGGTTGGTGTTCTGAGCGAATGATATTCAAACAGATAATTTTCAAACAGATCATAATGAATAAATCAACATTTGTGTCAGTTTGAACCCAGTAAAATGGACTGGGTTCATTTATTGAAAACAAGCAAGTACTGCATGAAATACGGTAGTAAACAGTGCAATTACAGGTGGTCAAAAAAAGTAAAATAAAGTAATAGTGCAATCACAATACTGGTATAATAATAATAATAACTTCGTTTTATACAATTCTGAGGTAGGCTTACTCTCTTGGTAAACATTAACACCATACCATTATATGGTATTTACTGCACAGCCAGGCCAGCATATAACAACAATAACAAAATATATTGCCTATGGAGGAAACTAACTTTTTGGCTTACCAGCCAACTGGCGAGTAGATGATTTTTTTTACCAGCCAAAAATAAAATCGCTAATTGTGATAATTACTTCTTTGCATGTCTTCGTCTAAATTGATTTTCAATCATGGTAATAATCACACGTGTCTCTACTCGTTAAAACATGAATAAGTGTCTCTACTCTCCACAATATTAGCATACAACATGTATTAATCACACTGTCTCTACTCTTCAAAATATTAGGATATCACATATTAACATGAAAGAGGGAACTATTCTGGACTGGGTTGGACTGAGTTGGGCAGTGAAAGAACCAAGCATTTCACTGTAATGTAATAGCTAAATAAAACAACTTGACTTGTTACATTTGCACTCTGGTTGTATGCCAAATGTATTCTGGTTGTACTGTACTTGTGCTGTAAGATGACAATACATTGGAACCGAATCGACAACGCTAGGGGTTCAGCAGGTGTATTCTGAATGACTAGTACAGTGTTTCTCAAAGTGGGGGGCGCGAACAACCGAGAGAAATGTGTTTTTACGCAGGTTTTATGTGCTGAACGCACACCCATAAAACAAAGCGCGCGGTCACGCCCCCTCGCTCTCGCTCTGGTTTCATTCAGCTCACCGCGCTTGGCAAGGCGGTAGTAAAAGGCAAAAGCTGTCCGCTTTTTGTCAGTGAACAGAATGGAGGCATTTTTGACAGGTACAGGAGACGCAAATGGTAAAAGCTGCATCCGTGAACAGCAAAGCACAACTGGCATCATACAAGGTCGCATATAGAATCGCCAAGTGTAAGAAACCACACACGATAGCTTGAGGATCTCATCCTCCCCGCTGCTCTTGATATGGTTTGAATTGTATTGCAATGGCCAATTACGGCTCAGTGTATATTTACCAGCGTGTTGCACTGTAAAAGTACAATAGTTGCACCAGGAGGTGGAGGAGGACAAGAGGCGGGCAGAGCAGAGGGGCGCAGCACTGTCCCACAATCGTGTTAAACTAGCAACCATCTCTCAGTCAAGGCAGGGGAAGGCCTCACAGAGCGTCAGGACAACGGCCAAAGCCCTACAGAGCGCCTGGACAACAGCCAAAGCCCCACAGAGCACCTGGACCACAGTGAAAGCAAACGACAACTGGGAGAAGATCACCATCACTGTCATCAATGAGGAGGCCCAGGAGAGCTCCACGTGGAGACGTTCTGAGCCCGAGAAGACCGAGGACAGGCTGGGAGGCAGGCAGGCTGAGAGAGAGGCGTGTTGCCGGCTGGGCAGAAGAGGAGCGGCTCCTCACCTGCACCATCACAAACGACCAGGAATCAAACGGTCCCACTAGCGATCCTGGTGGCCAGAAGAAAAGCGGGACTTCTGTGTCAGGTACTGAGTGACAGCTTCAGCCTTGTCCACCTGTTGGAAGGTCCTTGCAATGGGGGGAGGAGCAGAAGTTGCCAAACCTTCACTGACGGCTCTCAGGGCTGATGGACTTCTGGAATATTGGTCCTTCAAAGAGCCCATCAAATCAAATGCATAGTCTGAAGAGAAGAGAATATTATATTGAAACACACATTATAAAAGTATAGCAGTATTTCCAAATATGCAAATTGTTGATAATTCCAAATAGTAATTGAACACACACCGTAAGATGGTTTGTCTTTGATGGGATGCACATGATGTACCCCTTTACGGAACCTAGGGTAGGACACTGCGTAGCGTGGTTCTCCAGCACTAGTAGTGGCCACTGTTCGGTTCCCATTGTGGTTGTAATGCATAGCTGCTAAAAGTAGCCTATGGAAAGAAGAAACATTTTATGATAATTCATTTTATGATAATAAATGTCGAGAGCCCGAAACATCACAGCAGCACTCTGTGTAATAAATTGCGCTAGGGCTGCACGATTTTGGAAAATAATCTAATTGAAATTTTTTTTCTGACAGATATTGCGATTGCGATTAAATTTGCGCTTATAATATTTTTTTTAAGCAGCCCCACAGAGGTAAACACTGTGGGATAAGAGTCGCCACACCCTTGTAGCTGCCGATTGCAAAAACATGTTGTGTACACAGAGGAGTGTGCAGTAACTCTTTATTCTACTGTAATGAGGATAAGATCTTTTCATTCAGAATACATTTACATTCTGAAATGTCAATGTATTGAAATGTCTAATTTTACATTTGTACTGCCAAAACCAAATTATCTTATGACACTGACTGTACCTGCTATGCATTCCAAGGAAGGAAAACCCTGTGTGCTTTGGGGCAAAGCGGATCATCAGGGAGTGAAACGCCTCGAGTGAGTAGGTTTGGTTCTGGGGAGATAGCTGCCGTACATCTTTGATGAACGCTTTTTTAGTCACAAGAGCCTCCAGTGAAACAGCTGCTGATGAACCTGACAAATACAACATCAGCATCAACTGATTTTTCAATCTCTCCCTGATCATATGCTTTTTTGTACATATTTGTGAAAGGTTATTCACATGGATATTCATTCAGACAATCGACTAACAGATCATGAAAAAGTGAACTTGTGCACATTCCTGAGCGATAGATACCTGATTCAAGCCACTCCTTGTTTCTGTCCTCTCCTTCCAATGGCTCATGCTGACAGGCAGGAAATGCAGGAGTGTCATGCTCATGTATGTCTTGAGCATGATTGACCAGGCTTCTCCACTTTGCCTCCATCATGTCTGCATTGCCACTGGGAGTAGAACCGGCGGTCCAGTAGAGGTGGTTCACGAAAGACTGCTTCCAGAGCTTTATAACATCACAGTCACGCTCTCTGGAAAGGGCATCCAACTTCTTGCTTACGGCTGTTATTGCATGGGCACACACACACACACACACCACACACTTTAAAAATCGGACTGACAAAATTGAACTACTGTGATTGGTCTTGCCTTCCATTGTAGCCATGCATTTTCAAGGACAAATACTTACATTTGGCAATATGCCAGATATCAAAGTAGTGTTGTGTTCCTTCGGCGCACAGCACATCTCTCACCCATTTTGCTACCTGCAGAATCGGTTGAATTGTACAGATATATGGCAGAATTTATGAGTTAACTAACCCTTCAAGTAAACTTGAAATGCATTCACATTCAAATATTTCTATTCCTAAAGTGAACAAAAATACAAAAAGTTATCACCACAGAGCCCCTCTCACAGTTTCTTGATCGCCTCCCTTAGTTTTACACCAATATTTTTTCTGCCAATTCAACTATCACCAGAGAAAGTGTGTGTGTGTGTGTGTCTGTCACTTGTACCTGGCGGTTTCTGTCAGTGACAAGGACTGCGACTTTCAAGTCCTGCTCCTTCAGTAGCTTGATGCTGCGTTGCAAGCCCTCTATCTCACACCAGTTGCTGTTAGCAACTTCTGAACTCTGGAGCACAATCAGACAAACAAAAAACAAACCTAAACAAATGGGAATCCCAAACACAAACAAAGTAGAATGTAGCCGCATAGATATGGCAGAAGGTACATGAGGCAGGAATAACGGACCTGTACAAGCTGAAGGTCAATGACTTTATTCAGCCGGTCCTCAATAAGGGAGTATGTCCCGTATTTGGCACAGTGCCCTGGACTGTCCGATCTGTAAATGTAAAGGCAAGACCAAAATTATGGATAGATGTAGGGCTGGGCGATATGGCCTAAATATGATATCACGATATTTTCTGACCTTTCGGCGATACACGATACGCATCACAATGTTTTTCTTTTTTTCCCCAAACAATTCATTATGAGGCTTACCAAGACAGTATTTGAGTTTGCAAGCTAACATTGAAGACAAAATAAAATACCCATGCATTTAGCATTTTTATATTATATATTATATATTAGATTTAGATTGTGTTTTTAATATAGATGATTTAATTTCAATGTTTGACTCGACCTGCAAAAATATTTTAGACTCTGTTGCACCTCTCAGGTCCAAACGCAGCAAAACACTCCAAACACCATGGCTAAATGACTCCACGCGTGCTCTCAGACGCACATGTAGGCGTGCAGAGAGAAAGTGGAACAAGGATAAGCTCCACGTCTCTCTCAAAATCCTACGTGACTGCCTATCTGCATATCAAAATGCTGTCAAAACTGCTAAATGCAAATACATCTCCAATTTGATCTCTACAAATTGCCACAAGCCCCAGATTCTTTTTAAAATTCTTAACTCCCTCATTAACCCCCGTGATGTCTCCCCAGTTGTGCCATCATCTGCTCTCTGTGAACGTTTTTTAAAGTTTTTTATTGATAAAATCTCTGCTCTCAGACCAGTTCTCATTACAGCCTTCCCAGCCCCCCCCCCTTCTCCCCTACACTCCCTGCCTGCTGTTTTTGAGCAGTTCCAGCCCGTCTCTCCCTCCTCTCTCTCTGACATAATTAAACACTTACGGCCCACAAACTGCCCCTCAGATAGCCTTCCCTCTCGCCTTCTAAAAGAAGTGCTTGATTCAGTCTTGCCCACTATTCTGTTGATGGTAAATTCCTCTCTCAGCTCTGGCTGTGTCCCAACTGCCTTTAAGCACGCTGTGGTTCAACCCCTGATAAAAAAGAAAAACCTTGATCCCTCTATTTTATCTAATTTCAGGCCTATTTCCCAATTACCCTTCCTGTCAAAAGTCCTGGAGCGAGCAGTTTACCTCCAGTTAAAACTGTTTTTAGATGTTCATCAAATCCATGAAAAGTTTCAGTCTGGCTTTAAACCGCGCCATAGCACTGAAACAGCCCTCCTGAGAGTCCAAAACGATCTAATTTTAGCTGCAGATTCTGGAAATCCCGCCATTCTCGTGCTTTTAGACCTTACAGCCGCCTTCGACACTATAGACCACACTGTCCTACTGTCGCGCCTGGAAAAACATGTTGGCATCACAGGCGTCGCCCTAAGCTGGTTCAAGTCCTACCTGACTGACCGGAGCTTCTCAGTCCAGCTTGGAGAATTCTTCTCCTCAGCGGCCCCACTTACCTGTGGGGTGCCCCAGGGGTCGATACTGGGCCCCATCCTCTTTTTATTATATATGTTGCCCTTAGGCTCAATCATTGCAAGGCACAACATGTCCTTCCATTGTTTTGCCGATGATGTGCAGATATATCTACCCTTACAAGCAAAAGGCAAGGTCACATTACAACCACTGCTAGATTGCCTGGCTGATATTAAATTATGGATGAGTTCAAACTTTCTCAACTTAAATGAGCGCAAAACAGAGATAATTTTATTTAGTAATGATTCACCTGACCCTACAGCCATTGCTCTAGGCCCCCTGGGCTCAAATATCCGCTCCTCTGTCAGAAACCTTGGAGTAATCTTCGACAGAAATTTTAAATTTGATAAGCAGGTTAGTTCGGTGGTCCAAACTAGCTTTTTCCACCTCAGACTCCTAGCCAAGACCAAACCATACCTCTCCCAGAAGGATCTGGAGAGGGTGATCCATGCCTTTATCTCGACCCGGCTGGATTACTGCAATGCGTTGTATATCGGCATTGACCAGTTGCTGCTTCGTCGCCTGCAACTGGTACAAAATGCGGCTGCCCGTCTGCTTTCCGGTACCAGGAAACGTGACCACATTACACCAGTTCTGGCTTCTCTCCACTGGCTCCCCGTCCGTTTCCGTATTGATTTTAAACTTTTACTGACTGTTTTTAAAGCACTACATGGGCTGGCTCCACCGTACCTAGCTGAGCTCCTACATCACCCCACCCCATCCAGAGCCTTAAGGTCTGCTGACCAGCTGCTGCTGGAGGTGCCTAGGACCAGGCTAAAAACCAGGGGAGATAGAGCCTTTGCTGCTGCTGCCCCCAGACTCTGGAACAGCCTCCCCCTCCACATAAGATCTGCCCAGAGCCTGGAGGTTTTTAAATCCTTGCTCAAAACACATCTCTTCTCCCTGGCCTTTGACCAGAGCTAGCCCAGCATCTATACATGACGTCAGCTGTCACTCTGCATTTTTATCAAATTTTCTTGTCTCTTTTATTGCACTTTGCACTTTGCACTTTGCACTGTACTGTACTCTACCTCTTTTCTAGTGTATTTTATTGCATTGTATGTGTTTTTTATCATGTTGTGAAGCACTTTGGTTTGGCTGTTAGTCATTTGTAAACGTGCTATACAAATAAAACTGACTTGACTTGACTTGACTAGATTATTAGATTATATATTGCATATATTTAGCAATGAGATATTATATGATTTAGATATGAAATATGATGAATTGAAAATGGGGGACCCTGATGTAAACAAGACGAAAGTCTTTCTCTGGTCTGCATCCTCCAGTCCACTGTTGACTGTTGTTGTATTGAGCTGTACTGTATTGTACCGCATGCTGCAATCTGTTAATAACATTTTCATTCATTCAGACGGCAAACAGAATCATTTTGATTGACAGTCGCGTCTGCCAATTACGTCACATCGCTTGCACCCGCCCTGCTGTTCTTAGCACCAATCGGCAAGCGCGTATTCATTTTTTACTTCCGCCATTGGAGAGCTCAATGACAACAACAATGGCAGCGGTAACTCGCCGCGGCCGACGTTTAGCTTTTAGGTCCGCAGAATGACTAAACGACTAGAGGCATAATGATTTTACTGCAACGGATGTTATAATAAAAGCCTTTCCATACATCTGTCTGATTGAAAACTTTATTAACAGACCGCAGAATGGGCACAACTGAGTCAGCACGGGCTGAGATATGAACGACTAATGCTTGCTATATCTAGGTCGACCTCGGACGTTGCTATGTAAATACGCTGATGTTATTGAAAGTGTAACTATATAACGTTAATGCCACAAAACGAATGCCTTTGTTATCATAAGTAGTAACTTTTGATGCAGTAGTGTGTGTGTGGGGCGGCGCTGTTCAAAAGTGTCAACGTGTGGACCAGATTGACGCGACACAAGCCTCTTGGGCAAAACATCACGATATCCACGATACGTTTAAAAAGTGTATCGTTAATGAACTGTACCCGATATTTATATAATATCGTCATATCGCCCAGCCCTAGATAGATGCCAAATGTCCACAAATTATTAATGTTGTACTTATGTGTATATTATAATGATTAATATAACAATGAACATGGTAATCAACCTGCAGTCTCCAGACAAAATCAATCCCCCTTCCATCTCCTGCAGCTCACGGAGGATACTGGCTTGCTGGCTCTGCCAGGCCTGGATGACGGTGGGAATGGTGTAGTAGCGCTGATGGCGGAAGTAGGTGTTCACACTGGTGCACTGTAGGCCAAATAGCTGGAGCATTCTGAATGTCTGCTGGGGCATACACCCTGAAAAGTGTACAGCTCCACTCAGCTGCAGGTTGCACTCAGGCATGTTTCTGTGCAGCATTGACTGGTTCCGCCAAACCCTCTTGAATTCACATGCTGAACAGACCTATGAAATATATTCAAATGATCAGTGGTGTACTGTCTGTGTGTACTTTCTTATGGCTGAGGAATAAAGTGAGAAAACATGTTTTTGAAGAAAACCCCCCCACCAAATTCAGCATAAGACACTAGTTTTATGCTGAAATCAGATTGAAAGCACTAGCATAATGCAAAGTGATAAACCGCTTCAATGCAGGATGAAATCTTACCTGTTGGATTTTCACAAATGTCCCCTCCTGTCTCTGTATGCTGGCTTGTGTGGCCTCACAGCAGCTCGGGCAAGTGGCAAACAGCTCCATGAGTTGGCTGTGACACACTATATACTTATCGATATAGCTGAGAAAAAATTAAGAAAAACAAAACAAAAGTTTGATTAAGACTGAACAGTCAGTATCGTGACATGAACAGATTAGTGTAACTGTGTCTTACCAAGGGGCAGAGGATGCTTCAAGGTGTGGCAAGTCATCAGAGCTCTCAGAGAACAGATCGCCGTCAGCCTCTGGAACCCAATTGCAGTCACTTTTCTTTGGTGCTGAAATGATTTAGTCGATACAAATGGGAGTCGGTCAAAGCCTTGAGCTGTGGTTGTTCTGGTAAACTGGTTCAACTGGTGAATTGATCACATCAAGATGCTCTGTTGGGTCACAATGAGCGATGCCGTCTCCTAACATACACACATCATAAAGGTGTGTTTCTTCGCCTAGTGAATTAACACATTCTGATTTTAAAAGCAATTAATAATATCATTCATTCAGTAGGGGGAAAAAATGATAACGATTATAATTGGTTGCATGGCCCCTCACCTGACTGTTCACTACCACTCTGAGAAATGGTGCATTGGCTTTGCATTGGACTGGCCTCAAAGCTTGTAATGTCTGTCTGTGTTTCAACAGACACCATTTGGGGGACTGCCTGTGTCCCAAAGGACAACATCTGGGGGGAAACCTGGATGCCTGTAGAAAACAAGTGATATAATTTAAAGCCCTACTCTGCAAAACGTAGTTTACATCATTGGTATCTAATTTAATTATTTATTTTTGTGGTTGTGTTGGCTAAAACGTGCAAAGCAAATTAAAACCTACCCAAAGACCGGTGTGGTGGTCTCCGGTAGCTGAACTGTGTTGCCTTGTGTGCAGATTCCCTTCGTGGCTCAGAGGGTGGAAGATCGGGTTCAGATGGGCCAGCTTCCTCCTCTTCCATCATCGACTCCTCCGTCACGTCAGGGGTCGCAGACGCAGAGTGGGTTTGAAGAGTCTGTTGTAAAAAAAAAAAAAAGGAGCATTCAGTGTTTACAGTGTTTGTGGTTCTCAACTATTATTAATTACACTCCAACACCTAGACCACAGACTGTGGACCTAGCTCAGTGGTTCTCAACCTTTTCAAATATTGGAAATAATTGTATATCTTCAGCCCCTACACTAAAGTTACAGAACTAAGGAATGTTCATAATATGCAATCTACTTGATCTGATCATAACCTTGCTTTCAATTAATCAAACTCACTCTGGCCTGTGCTCTTACACAGTGGTGAAAAAACATGTGTTGCCTGCTCCAAACGCCATGAGAAACACTTTTATCATTAGACTTTTAGTTTGCGAACTTGGAACATCTCTTCAACACTGCATTGTACACACACACACGCACACAACCACACACAACGACACACACACACAGACACACACACACACAGACAGACACACACAACTACACACACACACAACGACACACACACGACGACACACAACCACACACAACGACACACACACACAGACAGACACACACAACGACACACACACACAGACAGACACACACAACTACACACACACACAACGACACACAACCACACACACAGACACACACACACAGACACAACGACACACGCACACAACCACACACACACACACAACCACACACACACACCACGACACACACACAGACACAACCACACACAACGACACACACACACAGACAGACAGACACACACAACTACACACACACACACACGACACACACACGACGACACACAACCACACACAGACACAACGACACACGCACACAACCACACACAACAACACACACACAGACACACACAACGACACACACACAGACACAACCACACACACACACAACGACACACACACGTTAGCGTCAAAAAGCTAACGTTAGTTCGATTAGATTCACTTACCCGAGAACTGAGAACTGCAGCAGCGGAGCGTGCACTCACAGAGGGCTGGCCAGGTGACTGTATAGACGGCACAGCACCTTCTACGAGTCTCACCCGGTCCAAAGTTCGAAATCCCAATCTATAGGAGAGGAGATCTCCTGGGATGTAATCCGTCTCTATGAAATGAGCTCCACATATGACCGTGTGTCGATCACAGTCTTTCGCCGCCGACGCCGGAAAATCAGCCCTCTTCACCTGTACGAATCTCACCCATGATCTAAAGGCTGGCGTGCCTTTCTTCGGAAAGGTGTGCATTTTATGGCCAGAACGGTTGGAGTTAGTACACCCACCACACACACAAACATTCACCATGTTTTAGCAAGTCAGAAGAAGAGAAGAGAACAGCGTGTTGCAAGCTCACAACGTGTTAGTCAACAAGTGGAGCCGGATGCAACAAGTAACAAGGAGGCTCTGCCAGCCCCGCCTCCTTGCTACTGCCTGTGACTCCCAGAGCACAGAGCCCCCTGGTGACCAATACCTGTTGTGACGACATTACACGCGCACGCTATGAACCATTGATTAAAATATGCACGTGCATGCTGATTGTGTTGGGCAGACAAAATGTTTGATAAAAACGCTAAAACTGGGTCAATTTCAATACTTTTTTTTCCCATTCTTCATGAAAGTCACTGTTGGCCTAGTCCACATTGTTTATTGAACAAAAATACAACGTGGAGGTTGCACTTTAAGTCAGTGTGTTTTTTTATTTCCATTTTTGAGTATTAAAATTCGTATTGTTTTTGTCTTTATCGTTTATAACTGTTGATGTCATTGTATATGTTGTGATGTATGTCTATAAATGTTTAATAAAAATGTAAGTTTAAAAAAAAAAAAAATTCGATATGAATTTAAAATGGGGGACCCTGATGTAAACAAGATGAAAGTCTTTCTCTGGCCTGCATCCCCTTAACAATTGTGTGTATTGCGCCGTACAGTATTGTACCTATTCTGCAATCTGTTAAATAAAGTTTTGATTCATTCATTCATTTCTTCGCCACTACTCCCAAAAGTAACACTAAATAGATAAAGTACAACAACGCCAGACTCAAGAAACTGTGTTCCCTTTGGCGCAATACACACAATTGTTAAGGGGATGCAGACCCGAGAAAGACGTTTGTCTTGTTTACATCAGGGTCCCCCATTTTCAATTCATATCGACATTTATGACATACACAACATACATGACAGCTTTGGCTGTTTGTACGATGAAACAAAGAACTTCTAAGATATACATTAACTTGGATTTCAGTGATATTCAGCGGTTATGTCAGTGTTCTTAAAAGCTTGTAGTTGTGCATGTCATAAAAAAACAAACTCGCATCATTTGGGTATTTCTGAATGTTTTGGCATATATAGGATGCATTTTTGTGTAATTGTTTGATCATAATAGAGGACTAAGGAACATGGTATTCTTTTATTTAAAATTATATATATAGGACTATGTATAAAGAAACCATTTCTTCTTTCAGAAAGGCTGGTATAAAGCTAATGTTTTGTGTAATTGTTATACTCATTGAGGACCATTACATTTGTAGTATTAATCGTAGAATCATATCATAACAGTACCTTCAATAAAGAGTAGATCTGACTACTTTACTGAATTAACAATTACTGTGAATATCTCCAAACCACGCTCACAAACATTGAGTAACAATACCTTGGATGATGTAACTGATATGGATATTAGTCGCGCTACTGGAGCAAAAGACGCTGGTACCCTTGACAGTTACAAAAAAATAAATCACTTTATTCATTCCAGATGTAGCTTATTTTTCCAATCATATTGTACTGAACAAAGATTAGCAACACATTTTCTTGCGGTGAATTCCTGCCTGAACATTCAAGACATGCTGTATTGCGTGGGGCTTTTAGAGAGGAAGATCCGTAGGACATCACAACGTCGATTCCTGAACGCAACCTCTTTGATAGAGGAGAGATTACACCCATGCAGCCTCGAGTGTCGTGTGCAGTGTAAACAAACATTGTTTATGAGAACACATCCAAAGGGAACACAGCAAGACCTTAAAGTGAGGAAGGCGCTTGCGTGGAGGGCTCTGAACGGCATGACCAGTGTGTGGAAATCCAACCTCCCCCGTCAAATCAAGCTCAACTTCTTTCATGCAACAGTTGAGTCTGTCCTTTTGTATGTCAGTGAATGCTGGACCTTGAAGCCTACCCTGCAGAAGTCCTTGGATGGGTGCTACACCAGAATGATGCGTGTGGTGCTCAACATCAACAGGGATAATGTCACTAATGCAAACTTGTATGGGGGGGTGCTAAGGGTGAGCGAGAAAGTGGCAGTCAGGAGAATGAGGCTGGCAGGTCACTGCCAGAGACATCATGAGATGCCAACCAGCAAACTTGTGCTGTGGTAACCAACACACGGGCATCGATCACGAGGACGTCCCAGGTTAACCTACGTGGACGTACTCAGGAGAGATGCGGGAACAGAATGCACCGGCGAGCTAGCCAGATGCATGGAGGATCGGGGTGACTGGAAGCACCGATGGAGGGCCCGTCCGAGGACGACCTAGATAGATAGTACAAATGGACCCCAACGTCCATTGTACACTGTCAAGAGTTAAATTAACATTGATTTTACAATATAAATTGGGGTCCCAAAGATAGAAATGCCATTAAATGGGTGCCCTTGGAATTAAAATGGTTGAGAATCACTGCTAGAGCCGTACAAATATTGTCTTATGGGGGTCCATGGCACATCTTTTCAAATGGGGGTCTGTGGGCTAATTGTCAATTTGGGGGGTCCTTGACATGAAATGTTTGAGAACCACTGCCCTATGCAACAACATACTGGGTGTCAGTTTAGGCTTTCCCTGCATGTTAATTGAAGCTGTAGGCCTACAGTACAAGGCACAGTCCATTTTCTTTAGGATAGAGGGAACCAATCAATGTCCTTCCTGACAGGCAGCGACGCGAGCGAGTAAATGTATTCGTTTCAATCAGACTATCCTGACTTGTCGCGAGCGACAACGAACTGAGCGGCGATGTCGTTCCCCCCTCAAATATTCGCTCGCTGTGTCTCTAGTTGAGCAATTACGCGGCCGAGTCCCGCCCCTAAACACTTTTTATTGGTCAAGAATCGCAGGCTGCTTTGCCCCCGTGTGCTTCCAGGTAACACACACACAGACACACTCGGACACACGCCGCCTCATATCAGGACAGTGTCGCGCGCAATTTCGTCTCCAGTTCGCTCGCTCGCTGCCTGTCAGGAACCGGTGTTAAGTATGTCAATTAAGGCTGTCAATCTTCCTCATATGATAAAATTTTCAGTGGCTATTTTAATATCCCATTGTTATGACATTTTAATTAATACAAATTAAATAAATTGCACAACAGATTTATCAATAAGCTTGTGCAATCTTGTTTTGTCTTTAGTTGCCAAGAAATTTGAAATTCCTAGTACCTTGGACTTAAAGGTCTATGATGACTCGAACACTGAAGTCGACGACAAGGCGTTTCAGTTTCTTCTAAAGAAACCAGACCTGGGTGTGTTGGAGATTGTTCACCCCATGACCCAAATCCTGAAGGTGAGTTGCTAACATGGAGCCTTATAGCCTCATCCATACAGTCCTGGCTGCTTGAAGCCTTTTTACAACGCATCCGCGTTTCCGGGTTCCCGTTTTGCGCTCTGATTGGCCAGGTCATGTGACATGAGCGCCAATCGTGGGACGGCAAGTTTCTACACTGGTTAAGCTTAGGCACTCTTCGAAGTTGGTTATGGTTAGAGTTTGTCTTAGAGCCTGACGGCAAGTTCTTTCGCCGGTTAAGCTTAGGCACTCTTTCGAAGTTGGTTAAGGTTAGAGTTTGTCTCAGAGCATGGCGATAGAACGCCAGGTAGTTAGCAGGCTGTTCGACCCGGAAATGGGCAAACACGCTATTGGGCGCACATGTCACATGACCTGGCCAATCAGAGCGCCGGAAACGCGGATGCGTTGTAAAAAGGCTACACGTGTTTTAAGTACCTCGGAGCCCACATATCCCTGGACTTGACATGGACAACACACATTGACAGTGTTGTGAAGAAGGCACGACAACGCCTCTACTTCCTCAGGCGCCTAAGGAAGTTACAAGTCAGTCAGAAGATCCGTAAGAACTTCTACTCATGTACAATAGAGAGCATCCTGACTGGCAATATCACCTCCTGGTTTGGGAATAGCACCGCACAAGACCGTAGCAGACTACAGAGAGTGGCACGTTCAGCCGAACGCACAATTGGAGCGGGGCTTCCCAATCTCCAGAACATTTACAACAAGCGGTGCAGGGGTAAGGCTAAGAGAATTATCAAGGACTCCAGCCACCCAAACAACTGCCTCTTTGAACTGCTGCGGTCAGGCAAGCGATACCGGAGTCTCATGGCCGGCACAGAAAGACTCAGAAGAAGCTTCTATCCCCAGGCCATAAGGTTGCTCAACGAACAATAACACTATGCAACAACCATCAAATGCACTCACAACACACACATCCACACGCACACACTCACTTTAAACAAACAACACACTGCAGCACCCACTCTCCACACTTTAGAACACCTAAACACACTTTATATTTATTGGCAAAGAATTTGCACTACAACCCATACCTCAGTACACCTTACTGCAGGGCTATTCAACTGGCGGCCCGCGGCCAGATCCGGCCCGCGGGATGATTCTGACCGGCCCGCCAAAGATTACATGATAATAAAAAAAAGTGATTTGCTGTTGTTGCACAGACATGAAGCACTTTTTCATAAGCTCAGCTGCACTATAATTGTGTTTTTTTGTTCAAGTGTTGATGTTAGAATGTTCAGATGCACATCATGCACTTGTTTGTTTTTTATTTTATATTTATATTGAAATGTTGAAGAGGAGATGTTGCAGTTGTTGCACAGTCATAAATGAAGCACTTTTTGCAGGAGATGTTGCAGATGTGGCACATAAATGAAGCACTTTTTTTGAAAAGTATACTACTTTTGCAATGTAGTTAAATAAAAGTTGTGAAAATGTATACTTACACTGCATCAGGGTAAGACATTTTAAGTCATTTAGTAATATCTTTAAACTGAGACTTGATTGCTGACTTGACCAGCTGACTTGATTAAGACATTTTAAGTAATTTAGTAATATCTTTAAACTGAGACTTGATTGCTGACTTGACCAGCTGACTTGATTAAGGGGCGTGTTTAAAGCGGCCATTTTGTTTCCTTAAGTGCCCCATTAAAAGCTGCTTCCTGCTTAAAGACAGCACTTGTGTACTGAGTGTGATCTCAGAGCCCTGTCACTGCTTAAAAGCAGAACCTCAGCCTCTCCTGGAATCACTCTGTACTACATTCTGTTGTGGAAGGACAGCTCATTCACTGAGAGACTTACACTGCATCAGGGTAAGACATTTTAAGTCATTTAGTAATATCTTTAAACTGAGACTTGATTGCTGACTTGACCAGCTGACTTGATTAAGACATTTTAAGTAATTTAGTAATATCTTTAAACTGAGACTTGATTGCTGACTTGACCAGCTGACTTGATTAAGGGGCGTGTTTAAAGCGGCCATTTTGTTTCCTTAAGTGACCCATTAAGGGCCAGGTGTTAGAAAGCACTAATTAGTGATAGGGATTTAAAGGCCTGCTGGCTTAGCGTCAGCGAAGCGTCGAGAAACGAAGAGGGACAAAGAGGAGTTTTCCTGGAGTTATCCGCCGAGGGATCCAGGGATCCACCCAGTGCTAAGTACATCATAATCCTATCTTACACTCCACTCTGAAAAATCTCCCTTTCCCTCCCACTCTGCTATTTCTCTACTTCCTCCCTGCCACTCTTGACACCACAATGTGTCTCATATCCACAATCTGCTCCCCCAGAACAGACTCAACCCACCCACGGCAGTTTGCTAGCAACCCGGCTAATCTATCCTACCCTCCTACAGCCACTAATACACCTGTCACAGTACAGGGAGGCCTATGGAATTGTCAATCAGCAGTCAAGAAAGCTGACTTCATTACTGCCTACGCCCATAGTCAAAATCTGCAGCTCCTGGCTCTAACTGAGACCTGGATAACCCCCAATAACTCATCAACACCTGCAGCATTATCTACAAACTATAACTTCACTCACACACCTCGACCTTCCAGGCGGGGTGGAGGCACTGGCCTCATGACATCTCCTTCATGGACTACAAACGTAACACCCCTCCCAGCACTGTCACTCTCCTCTTTTGAATATCATGCAGTATCTGTCTCTAATCCTTTCAATCTCACCATTGTTACACTCTACCGCCCTCCAGGTCCGCTCGATCACTTCACAGATGAGCTGGACATGCTTCTAAGCTCCTTACCGGAAGATGGTACCCCTCTCCTTCTATTGGGCGACTTCAACCTGCCTGACTCATCTCAGTCAGTCATAGTAGTCTCCCTCCTACAATCATTTGACCTGACTCCCACTGCCATGCCTCCCACCCACAAAGCAGGCAACTCCTTGGATCTCATATTTTCACGTAACTCCAGCATCATTAACACCACGGTAACTCCCCTACATGTATCTGACCATTCCTTCATATCCTTCTCACTAACTCTCATGCTTAACCGAAAGGTCTTCACCCCAACTCAAACCGTCTCACTCAGACGCAACCTGCCCTCCCTATCCCCCTCCACCCTCTCCTCTGACATACTATCCACTCTACCTTTGAGTGACACCTTCTCTGCTCTCTCCACAGAGATGGCAACCTCCACCCTCCTCTCAGCCCTTGCAACCTCCTTCGACAAGCTCTGTCCCCTCGTTGAGAAACCTGCCCGCCGTTCCCCACCCAGTCCATGGCTGACAGATCCAGTGAGAGAACAAAGACAGGTCCTGAGAGCAGCTGAAAGGAAGTATAGAAAGTCACGCCTCACTGCTGACATCGACACATATCACAACCTCTTGTTAACATTCTCCAAAACCATTACTAATGCCAAAGCTTCTTTCTTTCACCATAGGATCGAGGCCTCTGCCAAGAATCTTCGCAAACTGCATGCTACCATGTCCTCCCTCCTCACTCCCCCCCCACCCCCCCCTCCCTCATCTTTCTCTGCCGAAGACTTTGCGATCTTCTTTGAGGAAAAAGTGGAGAACATCCGCAGCTCCTTCTCCCAACCCCCACCCATTCCAAATGCTGAATCGAGAACCTCATCCTTCACTCTGTCATCTTTCTCTCCCATTACAGAAGCCGAGACCCTGACACTGGTAACGTCGAACCGTCCGACTACATGCCAGCTGGACCGGCTACCTTCCCCACTCCTCCAGTCCATAGCACCAGACATCCTCCCATTCCTAACTGCAACCATCAACTCCTCACTCAACTCGGGGGTGGTCCCCACCTCCCTAAAACAAGCCAGAGTCACGCCCCTCATAAAAAAACCATCCCTGAACCCTACCGTCATAGGCAACTACCGTCCTGTCTCTCTTCTCTCCTTCCTTTCTAAAACACTTGAACGTGCTGTATCCAACCAACTTACTGCTTATCTCTTACAGAATGACCTCCTAGACCCTAATCAGTCAGGCTTCAGGACTGGTCACTCCACAGAGACAGCCCTCATTGCGGTCACAGAGGCACTTCACTTAGCAAAAGCGAAAGGCCTCTCCTCTGTCCTGATTCTCCTAGATCTATCTGCAGCCTTCGACACAGTCAACCACCAGATCCTCCTCGCGGCCCTCGCAGGAATGGGAGTGGCTGGCTCTGCGCTGACATGGTTGTCATCATACCTCAATGACCGCTCCTACCAAGTGTCATGGAGAGGGACCCTGTCGGCCACCCGCCCCCTGCGGACGGGTGTCCCCCAGGGCTCGGTTTTAGGACCCCTTCTCTTCTCCCTCTACACTAAATCACTGGGTAACATTATCACGTCTCATGGCTTCTCCTACCACTGTTATGCCGACGATACTCAACTCTTCCTCTCCTTCCCTCCCTCAGATATCCACGTCTCTGAGCGGATCTCGGCCTGTCTGTCCGACATCTCCGCCTGGATGACGACCAACCACCTCAAACTGAACCTAAGCAAAACAGAATTGCTCCACCTGCCGGCCAAATCCTCCCCCCTGACCGACCTTTCCATCACAGTCGAGAATGCAGCTGTGACCGCGTCCCCGACCGCCAAGAACCTTGGTGTTGTCCTCGACGACCAGTTGAACTTCTCTGCTCACATCGCAGCGACAACCAGAACCTGCCGATTCCTCCTGAGCAACGTCAGAAGGATACGCCCCTTCCTGACAAAAGAAGCCACCCAACTCCTCGTCCAATCAACAGTCATCTCCCGCCTCGACTACTGCAACGCACTGCTCGCTGGCCTCCCGGCCACTGCCACTAAGCCTCTTCAACTCATTCAGAACGCAGCGGCCCGCCTGATCTCAAACCTACCGAAGTCGGCCCATGTCACCCCACTTCTTAGGGACCTGCACTGGCTCCCCATTGCTGCACGAATCCGCTTCAAGGCCCTTGACCTAGCATACCGTGCGGCAAAGGGAACTGCTCCCGCCTACCTCCGGTCAATGGTCTCTAACTACACACCCTCAAGACCCCTACGCTCTGCATCTTCTGGCCGCCTCAGACCTACTCCTATCCAAGCTCCGGGAGGGTCATCAAAGAGAAGTCGCCTATTCTCAGTCCTTGCCCCACAATGGTGGAATGAACTACCCACCCCAGTTAGGACAGCCGAAACACGTCCAATCTTTCGCCGTCGACTAAAGACTCACTTCTTCAACCATTATCTGAATTAAAAAAAAAAAAAAAAAAAAATCTAACCCTAACTAACCATACTGTCATGCACTTGTCCTAATAAACTAACCTACACTGTAGCACTCAACACTTTGATGAACATTGTTACTCAGCTGATAGAGTTGTGCTCTTCCTGATGGCTTGTCGTACAGAACTTGTAAGTCGCTTTGGATAAAAGCGTCAGCTAAATGACTAAATGTAAATGTAAATGTAAATGTGGTTGCGTGTTGTGTCAAGTGTACATATATTCATAGCACGGGGAGGCGCTGTGGCAGTCCGGCCCCTGGCCCCTTGGGTTTCTGAGAATGTGGCCCCCTGAACAATTTAGTTGAATAGCCCTGCCTTACTGTAAATTGTACCTAAATTGTACCTCATCCCATTTCTGCTTTGCACTGTATAGTATATTGTATATTAGTATATTGTATAGTATATTGTATGGTAACTCAGTTACTTCTACTTTGCATTGAACATTGTACATATGTACATACTGAACACTTGTGTCCACGTACGTGACTTCTATTTTTTACTTGCTATACTTATCTATTTTTGCCTAGCACAGTCTCTGGAGCGTAACAGAAAGAAGCATTTTGTATAAAAGTATTCTGTACTTCTGTATGACAACTAATAAAGAAACTTGAACTTGAACTTGTATAAACCGCCCATCCGCTACCCAAACTGTGACCCGTGGCTGGCTTGCTAGCCAGACATCTGATGGTCCCCAAATCAATAACTTCTTCTCCTCACCTCAGATATGCGTCGTGACTCTACCTCCTAACTGCCTCCAGTGTTGGCGAGTTGCATCGCAAGGACAGGATTGATGGTTTTTCCTCGAGGTGTAAAGTTCATCCAACTTACCCCCTCCATGCCTGGAAACATTATATTTACCCATTTCTTACAGTTTTCAGTCTTCCATTCAGATTATTGAAGTTTATTACATGGCGTTTTCACATTCGCAGAAATGCTTGCTTGTGATTGGTCAATAGCGCTCGTCAGAGATCCGTCATTACTCGATAACGGACCTCTGCCGAACAATAATGACCGCTGTGCGCAGCTGTTCGCAATAAAGCCCACTGACAATGCATCAGTGCAGCCAATCAGACACACCTGCCGCCGGCTGCAATGACAGCGGGAGCGACAGAACAGAACTGCGTCTGCATTTGATCTCGTCTTGTCGATGTAAAATGAATTAGGTATATTGTTAGTAAGTTAGCCATGTAATAAGCGGGATAATGTATAGCTATACTCTATCATTGTCGCAGGATAATTGACCTTCACTGACGTTTAAAACACCTCGGCACGCGCCTCTGTATTTTTAAACTCCGTGTCGGTCAATTATTTTGCGACAATGACCTCGTAGCTATACATTATCCCTTACTTATTTTCAAGTGTTGTCGGTGAGGTCATTGTTGTTTTACTCTAAACGCGTGATAGTTCATTTAAAACAATTTCATCATTTCCTCTTTCAGGGTTTCAAGGTTATTTCTTTAACCCTTTCACTACCGCACTACCAAAGGGTTAACCCTTTCACTGTGACAATACAGCAGGTTAACCCTTTCACTGCCACACGACAGCAGGTTAACCCTTTCATACCGCACTACAGAAGGTGAACCCTTTCACTACCACACTACATAATGTTAACCCTTTCACTACCACACTCACACAGTGTGGTGGTGAAAGGTTAACCGTCAGTAGTGTGGTAGTGAAAGGGTTAACCTTCTGCAGCGTGTTAGTGAAAGGTTAACTTTCTGTAGTGCGGTAGTGAAAGGGTTAAACAAGTCATATCCCAAACACACCACATTTCCTGAAACGTGGCGTGCAGAGAGATACCAGTACATACTGTAGATATATTTGACTTTTAACCATCTTTAAATATCCCACAGTGTGAGTGTGATGAGTCTGAATACAAGCACCAAAAAAAAGAAACCTGCTCGTTTGAGCGTAGCATTTTTTGCAGCATCTTTTACAGCATTTTTTGCAGGTCCTCCTCACCTCATGCTCTGTTACCCTGAACACTGAGTCTCCATCAGCAGACCCCCCCCCCCCTCCATTGCCGTGGCTTGTAGGCTGGTGTTGTTATTCCCAGCCTCAAACCTCATAGAAAGTATTGAGATCATTTGCTAAGGAGATGCCACTGTTCAGTTTGAGGGAGGTGCCTTTGTAATCTGTCATCGTTTTGAGGCCCTGCCACATAGCTCTGGAGTCAGCCTGTTCAAACTGAAATTCTATTTTATTCCTGTAGCGCTGTTTTGCTTTTATTACTGTCCTCCTTACGTTGTATCTCGCCACCTTGTGGTCATTCATGTTGCCTGCCACGAGCCCGGCGTTGTATGCTGTGGTGCGTGGTTTCAAAGCTTCACGGACGGATTTGTCTACCCAGGGTTTTTGATTTGGGTAAACTCTAATTGTGGTAGTGGGGATTGTTTCTTCCGCCAAAGTACAAACAAAGTCCAGCACCGTCTCTGTTTAGTCATTAATGTTATCTGTGTTATCGCAGAACACACCCCAGTCTGTACATTCAAGTGCAGCTTGGAGCGTTTCCTCTGATTCCACAGACCATTTCTGCACCTTTCGCGAGACTACCGGGGCACGCTTGAGACTTTGTTTATATTTTGGAGAAAGAAAGATGGCCGCATGATCCGACTTGCCGAAACCACTGGCAGAATGAGCCTTGTATACACACTTGAATTGCGAGTAACAGTGGTCTAAAATGTTACCGCCTCTGGTGTTACAAGTCACATGCTGGTAGAAGTCCGGCAATACTTTTCTCAGATTTGCGCTATTGAAATCGCCCACAGCCACAATGGCAGCGTCGATATTCGCTGTTTGGATTCTATTTACCTTGTCGTGTAGCCTGGAGAGCGCGTCGCCTGTGTTAGCGTGTGGTGGAATATACACTCCGATCAAGATTATTGACGTTAACTTTCTCGGGAGAAAGAAGGGCCGACACTTGATGGATATATACTCCAGGTTGGAGGAGCAGTGGTTCGAAAGCTCTTTCACGTTGGCTGGATCGCTCCAATTGTTGTTCAACATGAAGGCTATTCCACCTCCCCGCTGCTTGCCGGATTCTGCTGTACGATCCTTGCAGTGGATGAAGAAGTGATCGGCCGGTTGGATACCGTGGTCTGGAACGTCCCGCGTAAACCACGTCTCGATGAAGCAGAGAACATTACAATCTCTAACGTCTCTTTGGAATTGAATCCTTGCTCTGATGTCGTCCAGTTTATTGTCTATTGATTGTACATTGGCTAGCAATATACTGGGTAGTGGCGTTCTGTGTCGCCTGGCTTGCAGTCTGTTTCGGACACCGGGTCTTTTTCCTCGTCGCCTGGATCCGTTGTTCCGTGGGTCGAGGTCTGGTCCGATTGTCCTCAAGATCTCGGCGGGCCACTGTTGTTGTTCGGCGAGCTGATCCAGAGAGTAATCCAGTTGGTAAGTTTCCCGTAATCCAATGTCTATGAGTGACGATCATACACATTAAATGCACCTACAGTTGGTACAAACAAAACTCTCAAAACTATAAATATTAACAAAAGTAAGCACAGTCTCGACGGAGCGCATAGATAGGCAGCCGGTCTTAGCAGCGCCATCTTGGGAGGTTGTGACCGGGGTGATAGGGGTCGGAGGGGAGTGTCTCAAACAGGTTGTGACCAGGGTGGTAGGGATCAGCCACAATCTTACCTGCACGCTTCAGGGTTCTGGAGGTGTACAGGTCCTGGAGGCGTGTATGCCTTCTACAACGCTGTTGTGTTTCCGCGTTGCCGTTTTGCACTCTGATTGGCCGCTGCTAGCACGCCCCCCTCGCTACCCTGCGCTAGCACGCCCCCCTCGCTACGCCCGCTAAACCCTATGAGTGACGCGCGCCGTGCTACGACTTGACTTTCACTTTCGTCTTGTTTAAGAGTGACGTGGCTGGAAAAAGGTCAATATCTGTGTCAGATCACAGATATGTCACTGCATCACTGAGCACAGGGTGACAGTACTATCTTCCTTGTTACGATTGGGGGTGCTATGAGGATGAGAACACAATTGCAGACCAGGAAGAGAGGAGGCAGAGACGGCAGGGTAACGTGGCTATATATATAGGCTTTACTAGGAGAATGACACTTACAAAACGGAACATAAAATGGCTCAGCCGAGCTGGCTCTAATACAAAACGAGACTGAAGGACACGAAAAAGAATCCATAAACACAAACTAGACACAAAAAGCAATGACACACACAACAACCAGACAGGGAGAGACATCAAACAAAGACAGGGATGGCCCAAGATAATAAGTAATTAGAGATTAACTCTATTATCTTGAACCAGACCAAGATGGCCGCCTGCACCATCTGGCTCCTCTGGCCACTAGAGGGAGGTAGGGGACCAGGTAGGAGACCACTGTCAGGAGGTAGGGAATGTCCAATGTCATTATCATAACCGGCCCAGCAAGGGCTGGGCCTGGGGATGTTACATTCCTGGACTTTTACTTTTAAACCAACATAGTAAAATGTTACACTTACTGTATATTTCTGTATATTTTTATTGTATATTTTATATTAGAATATAACATAGGAAATGTATATCCCGGACCGTATTTTATTCTTAGGCTTATTTTTATTCGTATTGGTGACTTTTGTTTTTGTCTACCTAAATGTTTACTGTGAGCGATAGTGTAGTGCCAAATTTCCCTCGGGATGAATAAAGTATTACTATTCTATTCTATTCTATTCTATTCTATTCTATTAGAATCCAAAGAATCCTTGTTGCTTGCATAGATTGGTTCCACCATGGAGGCCAGACTTTTAGTAGTACTTTCCAAAACGTTAGAGTTTAGATTCGGCGGTGCACTGTAAACCGTGTCGGTGTTCGCAGACATGTTGTTCTCACGCTGAACACCGCTGACCCTCATGATCTTCCGCACACACACAGACGGTGGAGGTGCTTTCCCCCACTTTTATCATTGGCACAACATTGGCAACGTTAGCAGCTAACATAGGCGACATTATAAATGTTAGCAACATGCGTTAGCCACATCGTTATTAGAATTTTTGTCTTATTTACTTGTTTTAGGCCAAATTTGTCTCAATACAAGCTGTCACAGTATGATGTCATAATCAAACATTCTAGAACATTTGTGATGTCACAGTATGATGTCATAATAGAACATTCTAGAACATTTGTGATTTCACAGTATGATGTCATAATAGTACATTCTAGAACATTCTAGAACATTTGTGATGTGACAGTATGATGTCATAATAGGACATTCTAGAACATTTGTGATGTCACAGTATGATGTCATAATATAACATTCTAGAACATTTGTGATTTCACAGTATGATGTCATAATAGTACATTCTAGAACATTCTAGAACATTTGTGATGTCACAGTATGATGTCATAATAGGACATTCTAGAACATTTGTGATGTCACAGTATGGTGTCATAATATAACATTCTAGAACTTTTGTGATGTCACAGTATGGTGTCATAATAGAACATTCTAGAACATTTGTGATGTCACAGTATGATGTCATAATATAACATTCTAGAACATTTGTGATGTCACAGTATGATGTAATAGTACATTCTAGAACATTTGTGATGTCACAGTATGATGTCATATCAAACATTCTAGAACATTTGTGATGTCACAGTATGATGTCATAATCAAACACTCTAGAACATTTGTGATGTCACGGTATGATGTCATAATAGAACATTCTAGAACATTTGTGTACAGTATATATTCAACAATTCTCTCAGAAGGTCTCAGATCGCAGAAGACCAAGTGAAGATATTACTTGTTGTTTCCGGCTACTTGTCTGTAAGCTTGAATATATTCTGTAGATACAATTTAAAATCCCCACATGGAAAAGGAAACAATGTCATGTACAATCCTTAATGAGCTGCGTCTGGAGCGAAGGTTCTGTGATGTGGTTATTAAAGTCAACAGCACTGAGTTGAATGCCCACAAGGCCCTCCTGTGTGACTGCAGTGACTATTTCAGGTAAGTTTAGCTTGGTTCAGGTTAGCTTGGTTAGTAAACAGATACCATACTGTACTTTTACTGTAAACAGATACCATACTGTAATTCTACTGTAAACAGATAATATACTGTATGTCTACTGTAAAAAGATAATATACTGTACTTCTACTGTAAAAAGATACTATACTGTACTTGACTTTCACTTTCGTCCTGTTTAATCAGCCGCATCTAAAGTTTGCCGCGTGCTAAAATGCTAAAGTCGAAATTGAACGCCTGTTAATATGAGAGCTCTGTCATTAAAGTGGGTGGTGGCACGCAACAGCGTT
>NW_028172184.1:581043-603211 GCF_963971535.1 Notolepis coatsorum
AGTTGGACAATATCGGTATATCGGTATCGGTAAAAAAGCCAATATCGAGCATCCCTACTTTATACTTTATACTTATAGCACGAGTATGCATGAGTCCGGTCTCTTTTGAAAGGTAACATTCTGAGAGCAATAAAGTCACTTTGATTGCTAATGGTATATAGAGAAACAGAGGTTTGAACTGAAATCAAATATCTTCCCCTTACTTTTGTGTTGACTAGTTGCCAGATTCCTATTTTTGGGTTCCAGATGAGAGGTAGGAGCTGGAAAACACAACCGTTCCATAGCCTGAAGTCTTATAGTCATACAGTCCAAGGTTTATAAAATCCCACGGAAATCTTTTTTTTGTAGAAAGCTGTATGTAATGTGTGTACCAGTAACAATACAGCGTGATTAACCAAAATGGCCCAAACCAAACCAAAACGTCCACTTCCATTCATTCTGACGCTTGAGTCAGGACAAAGGACTTCTTCGTCAACTTTCCCCACCTCCCCCCCACTCTCATCCGCCCGTCTGGGATTTCTTTTCGGAGAGGATGCTCCTTGGCTACAACGGTGATCAATCATTTTCGCCATCAGCGGTGATTGGTCAGTTCAGGACCGTTCAGAACCGGACGTTGGTCATTTGACGGAGCGGCCTTGTCAAATGATGCTCGCCAGATATATCGTCTTGTAACTCGAGAACCGAAGCACGCAATTGGTTGAGTGTGGTGGCGATCGAAAGGCGGCAAATTCAACTTTCGAAACGTGTATTGGATGATCGGCAAAAAATGCAGCCCGGAGCGGATAGACGAGAGTAAAGTGGCATGAGGGCCGTTGGACGTTATGTGGTTAACTTGGGGGAAATGTGATGTGGAGGACCCCAGCCAAACCGTTCTCTGGTCCTGCAGTAACGTAGTTGGGCTGGAGATGATGGATAATCCGACACCGAAGATAACAGGTGCAATGGACGGCACGCTATCGTGAGACCTGCACCCTGGATCGGTTTTCCGTCTTGAAGCTCACCTGCCATCATACGACCAGGTCTTCTGTCATGACATCATCACGCCCCTATAGGAGACTTGCAAAAAAACAGCGTGGGAGGAAAATAGGGGCAGACCCGGACACAGGGGAAGGCAGGAGTCTCAGGTCTCCCCATGATTAGATCACACTACCCACAGCTGTGCATAACCATCTATTTTAAATAGTCAATGTTCTCTAGGGGGGGGCAACAGTGGCTCAGGAGGTAGAGCTGTTATCTGGTAATCTGAAGTTTCCCCCGCTTTGAATCCCCGGCCGCTCTGGACTCTCCACGTGGAAGATAGTGAATCCCTAAATGCTCCCCTAACGAGCTGCTCGGCGCCTTGCATGGCTGCCTTCGCCATCGGCGTTTGTGTGTGTGTGTGTGTGTGTGTGTGTGTGTGTGTGTGTGTGTGTGTGTGTGTGTGTGTGTGTGTGTGTGTGTGTGTGAGGGGGGGGGGGGGTCTGGGGCACAGGGAGACAAGGACACACACATCCTCCATTAACCACTTTATATACTTTATGGGTGAATTACTCAAATCTGCATTGGTTATTATCGGTCGTACTTTCACAGGTGAGCGACCTGAAACACGCAAAAGTATCGTATGACATTTCCACGGCGGTGACCAAACGATTTATGTAAATACCATCATGGTGTGAATGACGTTGCACAAAAGTGGTATCATGGTCATGCATGACTTTTATGTACTTATTTATTTACTTTATGTAACCTTTATTTGGGTAAGGCTTTATAAGGTTACACAGATTCAAATAATTTTTTTTCTAAGGTAGAGCTGACCAAGGTAGCACACCATTACAAAGTTGATAAAACATTTTTTTAAACAGACAACAGATGTGTAATACAAAAATCAGACTTACAAAAAAACAATTGCACTGTTCTGTTACACTGCTTTTTTTAGTGTGTTCTGAAGGCGGTTCCATTCCATCGCCGCAGGAAGCTGCTCGCCTCGGCCGACACACAGACAGGGACGCGTCTATTCGAAAGGCAACCGGTTCACGCGTTTTGCGCATGATTTTTCTGATTTGCCACTGACGTTTCTGGTCATGTGACATGTGCGCCCAATCGCGTGACGCGCCCATTTCCGCCTCGACCAGCAGCAAACTACCTAACGCCTAGTTTATCACTGGCTAAGCTTACGTCACGGTGACCAATCGCAGCCACTCTTATTGTCTGGGACCAAATACGGCCACGCCCCACTCCCAGCAAAAAGTGGGAATCTCTAGAATGGGTTTGGGGCGACGCTGTATACGGAAGTAGCTCTCAAGGTGACGATTAGACAACACTTTTTTGTTGTCAGTAGATGGCAGCATTGGTTTAAAATTAAAGGCTGAAAATGTTGAGAACTACAACACTGCATTTCCCAAGAGCGTTAGCACAGGTCGCAGGTCACTGGGATGTGTTTATATTCTCCGACGTGATCTGAACAGCGTTAAACTATTACTGCGACCTCGGTATAGCGACCGCGAATGGCCAACTAATTATCTTAACAAAAGTGCGCTAACAAAAGTGCGCTGGTAGCGTTACATTAGTTGTCTAAAGGGGGACATAAGGTACAATTTAAGATTGATTTAAGAATTTAAGAACAAGATAAAGCATCGTTATTTGTAAGAAACCTCATTGAAAACGGCGCAGGTGCTATTGTTATGAAATGTGATAGAATCCTATAAAAATGTGGACGCATTTGGCCTACGTTCCGTTAGGCGACTCTTTCGAAGTGGTTAAGGTTAGAGTTTGGAATCAGGGCTGGTGTTCTATCGCCCTGCTCTAAAGACAAACTCTAACCTTAACCAACCTCGAAAGAGGCCTAAGCTTACCGGTGAAAGAACTTGCCGTCACACGATTGGTGCGACCAGAAACAGCAGTGGCCAATCAGAGCGCAAAACGCAAACGCGGAAGCATGAACCGGTTGCCTTTCGAATAGACGCGACAGGGACAGACACGAGACAAACAGGGGTAGGGGAGTCACAGGAGCAGCTGGGTCGTGGCACTTTTACGTTGGTAGGTGGGTGTATTCGATTATGTACAGTGCAGTGGAGGAGCATTTGCATAGTTACTGTACACTAGAGGTATACTAGAGAGACCCTGATATAAATGTACAGGCTACTGTGATGAGAGTAAAGTCCCCCATTCAAAACTCACTTACTGGTAGACAAAGTCTTTAGTGTTATTTAATCTACTCAGATATCAAAGGTAAAAGCAATTGGTTCAACATCATGTCCTCAAAGGCACTCCATGTTTGATGCATGCCGGTTAAGCTAAAAGGGGTCGGTCACTGGTCATTGGCCTCTAAATGTTCGCCCGGCTAAAAGATAAAGGATAAAGTGCATACTATTATTTTTAATGAAGCAGAACCAGAGTCGGCGCCAGACCCAACTTAACGGGAGGGCATATTGTAACCAGCGGGGGGCATACATAAATAAAATATAGGCTTCAGAAAACTATTTCCGCGAACAACACACATTTCAAAACATGAGTGCGCATAAGGGATAAGACAGTCTTCTCTCTCTTTTTCTCTCTCTCACGTCACAAACACACTCGCGTCTCACACACACAATAAACAGTATGAAATAGCCCGAGGCTGGGCTTAAATTCATTAACAAGTGAAAGTATTATTATAATACAAGGGGCACGGCGGCTTAAATTAAACAGTATGAGTCGTATGACTTACCCATGAGAAGAGTTGGAGGCGGCGTGTCGTGGCACTGAATCTCCTCAGGACGGTGTCCCACTTTCGCGTGAGGTCTTTTGCAACTTCAAACTCTGCCTCAATTATAGGCGATCCATTATATTATCCATTATTATTATTATGATGACATATTATGATTATAGACCACGCTAGCTTCTGCTGTGACAGATGCAGCTGCAGCGGCAGCACCGGGCGCTTCTTGGCAGACTTCGTCTTCATGACGCCTAACTTACCGAAAGCTCTTCAGCGTTAGATGTTGGAGGACCGTCACCAGGGAGGAGGCCGTGAAGAAGCCTTAGGTGCTCCCCCTGCCCCACCATGCATGGCATGCAACCATTTTCGTATATATATCCATTTTATGTCCGTCTCCAAGTGTTATATTTTACCCACTGACTCTATTGTACTTTTCACGCTCACTCAAGTCACGCAGTCATGCTCTGACTACCCTACCCATCAACTCAACGTGACCAATTACGCAATAACAAATTCAAACACACACACCAATCAGCGTGCGCTCAAACATACACTTCTTTTAAGACTTTTTTTGTTTAATTTCGTTTAATAATAGGCTAAATAGCCTATTTATAAAGGAAAACATCAGACTTTTACTATAATAAAAAAAAATTATGTTTAATTATTTTATTTTTTTATAACAATTGCCCATGACGTTTGGAGGGGCACAGTGCGCCATCTGGGGGGGCATGGCCCGCGAATGACCCCCCATGGCGCCGACACTGAGCAGAACCCTTTATCAAAGATAGCTTAGCTAGATAGATTAGCAAGAGTGTTAGAGAAACATGGGGTGGGGTGAAAAGGATATTCGCTTTGAGAAACGTAATGAAAATATCTAAATAAGTTATAAGAATAATATTATATATATTATTATTATATATGATATATGTTACAAGAATATAAAGTACCTCAAAACAGAAGTAAATGTACAGTGTAGTTGTGACTTTTTGATTTAGGTAATTATAATAATGAACTCATTGACCGCCACGCTTAAGTGCGCCAGGGGGCGCTAGAGCGCCACCGCTTTAATCAATGGGAGGACTGGGAGATTTGCGAGTGCTTAAAATATATCTTAAATTATGGCTATGGGTCTAATACACTTGTCGATTATCAGTGAGTTGCTTGCAGTCAAGTGTTTTGAATACGAGTATAGTTTTGGTGATTTCTAGTCATTCCAGAGAAAGACGCGATAATAGCCCAAAATATATGGAATACACAAAACACATTGTAATTTTTCGGCTGATTATCGAATCTTCCTGAAATCAACGCTAGATCATAATTATTATCCTTCCTCGTGCACGCATGCAATGTTGTTTAGACCGGTGCCCCGCCCCCCCCCCCCCCCCCTCCTCCCACCCAACGGAACACACATACACACACAGATACAGCGTCGATCGGGTAGAAATACATATCAGATCAACGATCAAATTTATATATAATGTTCTTACCTTGTATCTGATGTAATGCAAAAGAAATAATCCAATTATCTGATCGCCATTTGCAGTACTGGGCGGGGAGGTCCGTGTCACGTTCAACAGCGTTGCATATGAAGGGGGGGGGGGGGGGGGGGCAGCGTCGCATATGTATAGTTGAAATCAGGTTACCTCGCCTGATTATTTAAACAAAATCCACGCCCAATGGATCGTCCCAGGAAAGAATTTAAACTATACCATTCCCAGTGGAGTGCAATACCAGCCGGAAGGCGTAGGGGCCGGTATTTGCCCTTTTGCAAGCTCAGACCCATTCCCAACGATAACATCAGGCTGGATGGATGAAAATTAATGGATATTGCTAATAAAAGAAATAACGATTAAAACCCGACTATACTCGTGATTGGCACTGAGCGGTTGGCGAGTTAACCCGACTATCATCGGGTCTGGCGTCCAATGAGTTAATGTTTAGTTTAAACTGTATATCAAGAAATACATACTATTTACAGTATTTACATTTATAGTCTTTTCATTTATTTGACGTCATAAGAAACCTGGTAATGGTAATTTTTCAATTGTGCTTGTTTTCTCTATGTAAAATATGCAGCGTGAAGGACAATACATTTTTTTTTTATTATATCTTGTCATTAACTCATTCACGGCCAACCACAACTATAGTCGGGTTATCTTGCCAGCCGCTGAGAGCCAAAACCCGAGTGTAGTCGGGTTTTCGATTGTTTTCATAATTTTTTCTTTTATTCGATTTTATCCTATACACTCTCATGGACCTCTGTGTTACCATTGGAACTCATTCTGAGCCCCAGAGAGTGCAATACCGGCCGAATCCTGCTAGGTGGCAGTATCGCCTAGCCTTTGAAACCTTATTTCACACTGTGTGTTACATTCTATATGGTCTGGGTGGAGAATTTAGACCAAGCCAAGTGAATCGCTTCATCCGAGCTCTTTGGAACCTGTTCAGCACACGATGACCCGATGGACATCAATACTGGAAATCACGATCAGACAATTGGAATATTATTTTTGGGATACCTCCTAGTAAAGTTAAGGACTATGACATCAAACCCTACTTTGATCCAACAATGATTTCACATCGATCGCAACGATCATATGTCACATACTCCAAAACGTATGCCGTTGCTGACGATCAGAGCATCAAAAAACGACCCCCCCCCCCTTTGATGCATTCATGATGAAACATAATACCTATTATATAGAAATAGTAACCTATCCAGGCGAGAAACGCAAACGCCTTTAGCAAAATTCACATAGCGCTCCATAACGCAGCTTCCAGGAATTAGCCAGGATCACTCTGAAACTATACAATATTCACCACGGGATAACACGCGCACGTATACATGAACAAATGTACTCTTTTTTACATGTTGGACGAGAGATAGTGAGTGTCAAATGAGCCATAGTATTGTCTCCATAGCTATAATATAGAATATAGATATAGCTCTGCAAACATTGTGACGCACAGTGAAAATCCCTATCTTTTAAAGCGTGGCCCATTGACTACAAGGATGGAGATAATGGCTGGCGCTGAAAGTGTTAACACTTTCCACACCAGACCCGATGATAGTCGGGTTAACTCGCCGAACGGTTGGCGCCAGACCCGAATATAGTCGGGTTTTGGTCGTTATTTCTTTTATTAGCTATTTCCATTGATTATCCATCCAGGGAGCCTGAATGGGTCTGAGATCACATCCTTTGAAACTCCTTTGAAACTCTCTGGCTTGGGCTGTGCGTCAATCTAAAAAGTCCGGGCCAGGTTTTCCTTGTCGGGCAGGACAAGCGTTTATAACGCATGAATTGAGGAGAATCAAGCACTCCCGGTTCATGTTCTTTGGTGGATTATGTTGGCAACACGATCGACATCAATACTTGGAATGGCGGTCAGATAATTGGAATAATCTTTTTGGAGTACATCCTAGTCTAGGTAAGGGCTATATGGTATCAATCTTGCGTTGATCCAAGAATCCATTCACTGCGATCCCAGCGTATGTGTGTAATGTGTGTGTGTATAACGTATTCCATTGGTGACGATCAAAGCATAGAAAAACGACATTCATGCATTCATGATGAAACATAATACCGATAATATAGCGTTGATTTCAGATTGATTGTTGATACAGGCGAGAAACGGCACGGTTTTTAGTGAAATGCACGTATTGCTGCATAGCGTCGTTTCCGGGGATTAGACAGGATTACTCTAAAACTATACTCATATTCACCACGGTATAAAACGGGAATGTATGGATGAAACAATTCTTTCTTTTTCACAAATTGAACGATAGATACTCGATGTCAAATGAGCAATAGTATTATATCCATAGCTATGATATATAATATAGTTTGAGCCCTGCAAACACCGCCACGTATTCGTATACTTTAAAGTGCTGGCCCTTTCAACAGTAACAGTAAACAGCGCCCTCTAGTGGCTACACACACTACACAAAAATAGTCACCTTCCACCAGTAAACTATAATGTACCTGAATAGTCCCTCAAGTGTCTCGGTTGCTGGAACGTCCAGTGCATTGAGATGGACTGGACATCTGGAATGGATCACAAAATATAAAACTTTATTGTTCAGTGTCAGCAAAGCCCTGTTCATCCAGCTGTCAATCTGCATTCATACTGATAACGCCTCACGGGCCTCGCCACTGCTGCCATGCATGCGTGGGTGGGTGCACGTGTACGCATGTGTGTTTGTGTGTGTATGTGTGACCCGAGTGTACGACATGTGAATGTGTGTGTGTGTGTGTGTGTGTGTGTGTGTGTGTGTGTGTGTGTGTGTGTGTGTATGTGTGTGTGTGTGTCTGTGTGCGTGCATGTGTGTGTGTGTGTGTGTGTGTGTGTGTGTATGTGTGTGTCTGTGTGTCTGTGTGTGTGTGTGTGTGTGTGTGTGTGTGTGTGTGTGTGTGTGTGTGTGTGTGTGTGTGTGTGTGTGTGTGTGTGTGTGTGTGTGTGTGTGTGTGTGTGTGTGTGTGTGTGTGTGTGTGTGTGTGTGGTGCAGGCTGACAGCTGTGAGAGGGCAGTGGGGAGGACACCAGTGGCCCTGGGATCACGCCGCTGTTTGTTTTTAATAATCTGAGAGAACAGAGATATGATGTGATGAAGGAAGGGTACACAACCTCCATACCTCCTCCTCACACAGGCCAGGGAGGCTTAGTGTGACCGTCCAGAGCCTTCTCTCTCTGTCTTCAACTTCTGAGAAGTTAGCAAGAGTGAGTTCACCTGCCCGGCAGAAACAGAGCGAGCTCTGCATCACATGTCAAGCACGTGCACAAATGTGTTATGATTAGGGATGTCCGATATTATCGGCCGATATTGGCAGTCAAATGTGATATCGGAAAATATCGGTATTGGTAAAAAAAAAAAAAAAAAAAATGTTTTACATTTATTTAACCTTTATTTACCCAGGCAAGCAAGTAAGAACCAATTCTTATTTTATTTATTGTCAAAAGTATGCATGTTGGTTTAATTCAACAACAAGAGATATGTAATGTTAATTTTTACTTTTTTAATTATCATATTTTGCACAGATAATGCTTACATTTAAAAAGCCTTTTGAATGCATCCAGTGAAATTATTAGTTACCTGAAATTATTAAGTTTTTTGGGGGGGAAACCCTGCATATATCGGTATCGGTTGATATCGGTATCGGTATCGGAAATTAAGAGTTGGACAATATCGGAATATCGGTATCGGTAAAAAAGCCAATATCGAGCATCCCTAGTTATGATATGATAAGATATGATATTTTTTATTTATATTGCGGTACATCGGTACGGGGCGCAGCCCAGGGGAAAAGAAGAAATGAATAGACGGGACATTGGAGACGGGGAACCGGGCAGACGGACAGACGGAGAACATGAGAACACCTCAGACACACAACACAACAGCAAAGGAACTCTGTGATCATCCAGAGCGAAAAGGTGGGTTTTAAGCGAGGCCAATGAAAAGGCTTTTTCACCTGAGACAACTCAAGAAGTAGAAGAAGGTTAGGAAGAACTTAATGATACAATTCTACACAGCCATAATACAAAACATCATTTCACTCTCCATCACTGTATGGTACGGCAACAACACACCCAAACACACACTACACAGACTAGACAGGATCATCATAAGGGCATCCAAAATCATCAACTGCAAACTCCCCACCCTGGACTCCATACACAAGCATCACACCATCACACGCGCAAACAAAATCATCAGTGACCCCCTGCACCCAGCTCATCACCTCCTCCAACACCTCCCCTCTGGTAGGAGGTTCAGGTCACTGGGTAGTCGCACGGTTAGGTTCAACAACAGTTTCTTCCCCAAGGCCATACAACTGCTTAACTCCAACTCCTCCTAAATTTTACCCCCTGCTGTTTATGTTTCTTCTGGTCTAGGTTACATTGAACTGTCATCTATAGTTTTTCATACTGTACTGTTTCTGTCATGTATTTGTTCTAGGTGGTGTTTTTCTGTACTGTACTGTTCCATGTGTCTTTTATGTTTTTGTGGTGTATTGTCGCAGCTACCACCTGCACCGTGCTTGAATTCCACCGGCCTGGCCGTGTGGCAATAAAAGGAACTTGAACTTGAGGGCTTTGAAGACAAAAATCAGGGTCTTGAATTTGACTCTCTTCCTCACTGGGAGCCAATGGAGAGAGAGACAAGGACGGGGGAGATGTGGTCCCTCATTCTGGTGCCTGAGACCAGCCTGGCCGCAGCATTCTGAACGCGCTGGAGGGGATAGATGGTTTTGTCCAGGAGACCAGAGTAGAGGGAATAGCAGTAGTCCAGTCGTGAGAAAATGAGCATGAGGATGACTGTCTGAAGGTCACTGGGGGAGAGGAAGGACTTGATTTTTGTAATGATGCGCAGTTGAAGGAAACAGGACTGTCTGTACCACTGATCTCACTTGATGGTCGAAGTTGAGATCCGAGTCAAATAAGACTCCAAGGTTTCTCACATTGGGTTGTTTCACCAAGGAGGAGAGGGTTGGAGATCTGAGTGACTTCCCCCTTTGCTCTCATTCTTCTTACTGTCTTCTGCTATCATGCACTCCACTAATAATTCATCTTAATTGTCTTCTATATTAACCATTTCACTGCCACACGACAGAAGGTCAACCCTTTACTATCACACAACCGACGGTCACAGTGAAAGGGTTAACCGTTTGGTAGTGCAGCAGTGAAAGGGTGTTCCACCCCAGGTGAAAATCTGCATAAAATGTATACCTAGGTAAATGGAATATTGCTCCACTTCTACAAGGGCTATTTGCATATTCTTGGTATCTAGGAACATCTATGGACCTCAATGAATGTATTCTCAGTGTCAGAAATATTGTGTCTATTACTAGGCTTGCTTAAATTGTGATGAAACAAAGGAAAATATGAATTATGATTTTTCTTTTCATCTTTGACAGTGAATAAAACCATGATAATAATGACCAAACTTAAAAAACTGCCACTGAGCTCATTCAGTACCCTCTTGAGATCATGTGTACAAAAGATCTAAGGAAATTAATAAAGGGAAGATGATCAAACTGAAGGTTCTGTATATACAGTACTAAATTCTCCCATCCGGACCAATGCAATTTGAAATATTATTATAGAATATAGAATATATGCTTATACATTACCTTATTATAGCCAAGTCGCACATTTATATATATATACATATAGTATATTTCAAATGGCCGAGTTCAATTTGGATATAGTATCACCAGGCGTGCATAATAACAGATACTGATATTTACTGTAATCGACTGTACTATTTTATTTCCCCCACAGTGTAACCATTTTGAAACTAATTTCAGATCTAACTCTTCCTACATGGTAACGATAGTGTGGAGAAACTGACTGCGTTTCAATATTTGTCAAAAACGATACCTTTTGTAGCTTATTATCGCGAATCATAACAATTATTGATATGATTCATTCAGAACGCTGAACTTTGAACCACCATAGTATGTGACAGGAAGTATAGATCGGAGAAAATTCCCATGGTTCAACATTTCCATTTCCGGTTCCGGGTCAGAATAGACGATCGCAAATAGAAAACTTAAAATGATATAAGTACACTTTTAACCTATTGCTAAACTATTGCCAACCTAACGTTTTACATTCTACATGCATCTGTGACATGGTAGTGATGTTAATACTTGAAAACGATTGATTTTAAAATCACAAATTATTTTCATCACTCATAAAAATATGACCCCGTCGAGTGGAACAGGTTACCGACCTACTATACTAATATGTCTCTACTACTCTGCACTCAGCACCCAAGTGTCAACACTGTGTGTTACTCAGCTGAGAGAGGTGGACCCTTCCTGCTGACCCTGTGAGTCACTTTGGACAGAAGCATCATTGTAACTGAGGGGTACAATTCCCTGACTGTATTACTAGATATGATACTTACTACCACTACCTTTGTACTTAATATTCGGCCACCCAGTACTCGGCATAAATATATTATGATGAACACTGTCACGTAGATGAAACGGATCCAACACAAATGTACGAATTAGAAATAGGTCTTTATTTCTACACAGCGATGGTGTGTAGAGCAAGCACTTAATCAAATCAATCACATTTATGAATGGGAATTAGTATGCACTTTTATGGCAAGAGTATTCGTCGGTATATCAATAGAGAATGTCCAATCTCTGAAGGCGCAGGTGGTACATATACGACCTGGAATAGTTAAGGAATAACAGCAATGATACTTTAATGATTATAGACTGGATACACTAGGGGGGGTTAATCCGGTCGCTTGTAAGCCGACAGGAGTAGGAAGGGGGGGGGGGGTAGAGTCTGGCTGCCTCATCCGGCCAAGGGTATCCCAGGTGAACCCACTCTAGTGCCGTTCAATGCGCCGGCGATCCTTGGACCGCAGATGAAAGCAGATGGACTCTTTGTGGGCCGGCGTCCTCCGGTCCACGGAGGAGAGACGTGAAGCGACCTCGTCTTGCAGAGCGTCTCCTCACCTTGCGTCCTCTCCAGGGGGGGGGGTTCCAACACACGGCAGTGTCGGGGGTCTTTATCCATGGAATAATCAACGTATACAAAGCATAATCCGTGCCTGGGAAGGCGGGCTGTCGTCGGTAGAATAATCCGGTATACAGGTCCACTCGCTCGTCGGCTCTGGGGCTCCTCGGGTGCAATCTCACATGGGGTCGATCATCCTGGATAAGCAGCCAGTTCTCTGCCCGAAACGATGGGGGGCTGACTACGGTAGTATTCTCACCGCACGAAGCACTATATATTAACAGACTATTATTAGCTTAATAGACTACGTCCAACTCGACGATATAGTGCCAAATATGACTATTCAAATATTAATATACACGATGTCTCAATACCGATGGTAGGCCGAACTTGGCCTTACTCCCACACGTGGCGTCGCGGGGAGGCTTTACGTCTGTCACTCTATTGGAGGGTAAGAAACTGGACTGAAAAGAAAGTCCTACTTTAGTAGCGCAGTATATACACGCACTATGAACAAATAGTCCCATTAGTGGTGCGGTAGCCAGATTCCTACGCGGAACTAGGACTTGTTCGTACATGTTGAGCGGTACGTTTGAACTGGGTCTGGGGGGTATGGCAGCCTGGCACCAAGGTCTCGACCAATAGTAGAATGGAGACTATTATGGGATGTTCAGTAGGCTAGAATGGATATTCAATGCATATTGTACAAGGAATATACAAGGGATATCAAGGAATATTAGAGAATATACAAATACAATTAAATATATATATATAATAAATATATATATTCGGTTTAATCTGGCCCTTCACAACAGCCACCCCCTGATTGGTCCCAGACCTAATCAGTTAAGCAGAGACAGATTAATCGCGTTGTCTATTTACACATAAGGGTTTGCTGTAGGGGTCAGTCAACTTCACAAAGTCATAGGGTTATAGGGTCATGGTCATCATCGATTGTGTCTGGGAGTCGGGGCAGTTCTATGAGCCTCGCCACGGGACGGGTGTAAGTGCGACCCTGGACAAGCACTTCAGCTGCTCGGACCTTGCCGTCGGCACCGGTGATCACTTTGCTTACGCGGCCGGCCGGCCACATAGCTCTGGGCAGTGATTGATCAATAATCATGACGACTGTTCCTTCTGTCAAATTGTCTCTCTCCTTTACCCACTTCTGGCGGGTCTGTAGAGACGGTAGGTAGTGCAGTAGGAAACTGCTCCAAAACTTGTCGGCTAATACTTGGCTGTACCTCCACATTCGTCGGCCGTTCGCTTCTTCAGGCCGGTACATTGTCTGGGGTAACGCGGGATCTAGCCGCCCCATCAGGAGTGTGTTGGGGTCTGCGGAGATAACAGTGCTCAATCCACAGAACACAGGCTTCTTATTCTCAGCCTCCTCCTGACTGGCTTCCCTCGGGATAGGCGTGGGCCACTCTCCTTCCGGGAGCTTTAGGAATGCGGGGCCGTCACTGTAAGCATTGTGACGGGTGAGGTCATCCAGGGGCATCCCCCGGGTGATGACGTCAGCTGGGTTCTGTTTTGTATCAACGTAGCGCCACTCTGTTTCTCCGGTTAACTCTTCGGTTAAGTCTTGAATCTCGGTGACTCTGACTCCCACGAAGACTTTGTACTTGCATGAGTCCGATTTGATCCAGGCGAGTACTGTCGTGGAATCTGACCACAGGATTGTTCTAGACACCGGTATGGTGAGCTCACGTTGGATGAGCGTGGCTAGGTGCGCTCCGGCTAGGGCTGCGCAGAGCTCTAGGCGTGGGATAGATTGTTGCTTGCGTGGGGCTATTCTCGAGCGGGCGAGGACAAATGCTGTGTAGATCTCTCCCCCCTTTTCTTGGGCCCGCAAGTAGGCTACTGATCCGTATGCGACCTCTGAGGCGTCACTGAAGACGTGTAAGTCCATTTTACATGTCTCTGGCCTCACCGTGGGTGGGAAGTAGCTTCGGCGCATATTAACGCCTGGGAGTGAGTGGAGCTCCATCTCCCACTCTCTCCAGGTGGATGCAAGGTGTGCGGGAATGGGGTCGTCCCAGCCCTAGTCCTTGTCCCACAATGCTCGTACAATCATTTTTGCCCTGGTGGTGTACGGTAGAATACATCCTAGCGGGTCATATTGTCGGGCGAGTGTTGTGTACACACTCCGTCTGGTGGTCGGCGCCGCCGCCGGCCTTCCCTGCTCCGTAGTCAGGGGCTTGTGTCTGTAGTGAAGCGAATCTGTTTTGAATCGCCACACCAATCCCAGGGTCATCTCCTGGGCTTCTCCCGGGATTGTAGCCATCCAGGTCTCGCTGCTGGCTGCCTTGTCCTCGGAGGAGAGGCTGCGCAGTACTTGCGGATCGCTGCTGGCCCACTGCCTGAGATCAAAGCCGCCTTTGATCAATGAGGCGCGGAGTTTAATCAGGAGAGCCTCGGCTTCTTCCTGGGTTGAAAGGCTTTGTAGACAGTTGTCTACGTAGAAGCTGTTCTTTACGCTGTGTCGGACCTCTTTGTCCGCTGCTGGGTCCTCTGCTACATGTTTCTGTAGTGCAAATGTAGCACAGCAGGGGCTGCACGTCGTTCCGAAGGGGAGGACTTCCCATTGGTAGATGGCTGGGTGCTCATCTCCTGGCTTCTCTCTCCATAGGAACCGTAACAGGGGCTTGTCCTCCTCTACTAATCTCACCTGCAGGAACATTCCTTTAATGTCCCCGCTGATGGCCACCTTTTCCTGGCGGAAGCGGAGTAGAACGCCGAGTAGGGAGGGGCCGAGTGTGGGACCGGGCAGTAACTCTTTATTCAGATTTTGGGATCCGATCTGGTAGCTGCAGTTAAATACTATGCGGTCTTTACCGTTGTGATGGACCTTGTGGTGAGGCACGTACCACGATTCAGTGGTCTGGTCAGCCTCTTTTATGTCCATCTTTGTGACGTGTCCCGCTGTGATGAGCTTCTCAATCTCAGCGCGGTATACACTCTCTTGGGCGGGGTTCTTGGCTAAGCGCCGCTCCGTGTTCAGCAGGTACCGTTCTGTGGCGTCTGTCTTGGCGTGGAAAGTAGGCATTCCTTCTCGCCGCAGGAGTGGCGTGGCGTATCTCAACACGCCGTTGACCGGGACTCTCTTGGTCCCTGTCTCGAGGAGGTGAATGGCGTAAATGTCATCTTTAGAGCGAATGTCTTTCTTTCCGTTCTTAAAGGGCATTTGTTCCAAGGTCCATAACCGCTCTACGTGTTGCAGGAGTGCGGTTTCTCCCTCTGTGACTCGGGAGTGGAGACATCTAGTGGCTGTACGTCGGTTGAGAGATTTGGCGAGCGGGCCTTGGAGAGTCCATCCCAAACGGGTCTCGACTGCTGCAGGACAGCCTCGGGGTCCGGTATGAACCCGGTCTATCGGGACAATGAGGTCTGCATGGTCGGAGCCTATCAACAGGGTCGGCATAGCATTGTCTATGAGCGGGATCGGTAACTTGCGCAGATGTGCATATTTCTCCATCAGCTTGGCGACGGGGTATGTGTACCGCGACAGTCCTATTTCTTGGCTGGTGAAAGCGTCTGTAATCTGGTACCGTCGCTCAGGCTGGCCGCTTGCTGCGATAGAGAATGAGACATTCTCGCCCTTTATCGTCTTCAAATCTCGTCTTATTGTCCGAATTGTCATTTGGGTTTCGCTTCCCCGCAGCCCTAGCTGGGCCGCAGTGGAGGCGAGCAGAAGGGTCTTCTCTGACCCGTCATCGAGGACGGCGTAAGTGTCCAGGACTTTATTCTGGTCGCTTAGTGTCACACGCACTACTTTTAGGAGTACTCGGGCTCCACTGCTGCTGGCGGGATCGATGTACATGACGCTCGCTTTGCTGCTGGATGGTGCGGGTGAAGGGCGCCGTCTGTTACTGTCGTGAAGTATGTCCAGATGGGCTCCATCGCACTTGGTGCACCTTTTCTTTAAGCGGCATTCGGCTGCCATGTGTGAGCGCGCACAGCGAAAACAGCGCTTGTTGGACTTTATCCATTGACTTGCTTCCTCCGCGTTCAGCTTGGGGAAGGAGTCACATTGCGCTAGCCAGTGTTCTTTCTCACAGTAGGGGCACACTATCTTCCACTTCTCCGTTCTGGAGGGGGTACTGTGGCTCCTGCTGCTCGGTACTGACTCCGATTGGTGCATCACAGTCACCGATCTTCTTCCATCATTCAGTCGTCTGGTTCCCTCTCTGGAGCCAGGGGTGCTCCGTCCGAATGTATCTAGCCGTAGGCTGCTGACTTCTCTCGCCAGGAAGTCTGCTAGATCGAGGAGGTTCGGTTCGGGGCCATTCGGGTCTCGGTGGTCTCTCTGCCGCCTAAAACGCTCCTGTCGAGCGGGCGGCAGCTTCTCCAAGATCCTTTCCACATTTGAGTTGGCGTAAAGTTCATGCCTCCCCTTCTCTCTCTGCGCTCCCAACATCCCTACCAGGGACTGCACTCTGATGGACAGGTCGTCCAGTGCTCGATTGTCTATTGCTGGGGGTAAGCGGTCGATGTGTCGGATCTCCTGGATCACGTAATCCCATATGCGCCCATACCTCTGGTCCAATGCTACCAGCGCTGCTGTGTATGGGGTGGTGGAAGTCGCGTAGGCGAGCGCTATATTATGTGCGCGGGGTACCTTTAAGTGCTTCAGTAGGATGGCGTATTTATGGCGTTCATCCAATACATCCACCAACATGGTCTCCAGACACATGCGGAGTTCTGTATACTGGGCCCGGTTCTCTTGGGTGAAGTCGGGTACCATAGGCGTGCCAATGTATGACGCTGACTGTGGATACATCGGCGAGCGTTGGGGGAGAGGCCTCCTAGGCGAGTCTCCTCCCGCTCCTTGGTATGGGCTGGTACCGGCAGTGTACCATGGCCCGCTTGTCCAGGTGCTGTTCCTCGGTGCGGGTCGTGCGTCGTGCTCACCCGTGTATAGAGTCGGGGGTCTGTAGCGCAGCTCCGCGGGAGTATAGCCTGGGCTGTACCGGACCTCCTGGTCCGGTAGAGTACTGTGCTGTCGTCGGGCGTGGTTCTCCTCCTCTTCGTCTTCAGTTAGGTCATCCAGTGCTTGTAGTCTCTGGTTTAGCCTCTCCACAGGATATGCTGCTCCTTCCCGGTTGCTAGGTCTCGCTTAGACCGGTGGGGGGAGGTGGTCTGTGGGGGGTATAGACCTCGTCTGTTGGTCAAGTTCAGGGTTGTTTACTCGGCTAGGGGATGCCGCCCTGGAGGTGTGTCTAGACGAGTTCCTGGAGCCTCTGGCGGAGGGAGAGGGTGTTGTCCGTCTGATCAGCTGTTCTATTAGTTGCGCTTGCTGTCTGTCGCGCTCTGCGTCCCGTAGAGCACCAGCAGCTGCTCGCTGGCTGTCTGCTCGGTCTCGGGCCACATTCTCTTCCCTCTGAATGCGTCTTATTTCTAGACGTATATGCTCTTCTTCGCTCCGCTGCTGGATCTGCAGTCGGTCGCGTTCAGCAGCGGCGTTCAGGCTGATGAGGAAGGCCTGCTGTAGGGTCCTCTCTGCCTCGCTGGGAGAAGGCGGTTGTATAGGGGAGCCTTCCCTCGGGGTACTCCTTGCGGAGCCTTGGAGCTCTATCTCCACGGTGCTCTCCCCGTCTTCTTCCGTGCCGAGTTCTCTCTCGGTAGCGTTGTATTCCTCCCGGGACTCATCGGGGACTACTTCTTCAGTACTGGCGGGGTGTGAAGTCATGTCTGGTTCCCACTGGTCCCCACCGTGAACTTGGTCAGTTACATTAGAACCCGTAGGGGCCTCTATGGTCGGGGTAATCTGGGCGTTGGGGTTAGACATACTTTTACTTTCTAGTTTTACCGCGTTTACTGTTAGTAGAAGACTAGGTTGTTGACTGACAGCGTAAGCCTCTAAGTACTGAGGGAGCCGTCGTTCGCGCTGCGGGCGTTGGTTAGGAGGATCGTTTCGTGGAGTGTTCATCATAGGCCATTTCAATATTAATAACACTATATTAATATTACACTAATTACCCTCCGGCTCGAAGGACCAATTGTAACTGAGGGGTACAATTCCCTGACTGTATTACTAGATATGATACTTACTACCACTACCTTTGTACTTAATATTCGGCCACCCAGTACTCGGCATAAATATATTATGATGAACACTGTCACGTAGATGAAACGGATCCAACACAAATGTACGAATTAGAAATAGGTCTTTATTTCTACACAGCGATGGTGTGTAGAGCAAGCACTTAATCAAATCAATCACATTTATGAATGGGAATTAGTATGCACTTTTATGGCAAGAGTATTCGTCGGTATATCAATAGAGAATGTCCAATCTCTGAAGGCGCAGGTGGTACATATACGACCTGGAATAGTTAAGGAATAACAGCAATGATACTTTAATGATTATAGACTGGATACACTAGGGGGGGTTAATCCGGTCGCTTGTAAGCCGACAGGAGTAGGAAGGGGGGGGGGGGTAGAGTCCGGCTGCCTCATCCGGCCAAGGGTATCCCAGGTGAACCCACTGTAGTGCCGTTCAATGCGCCGGCGATCCTTGGACCGCAGATGAAAGCAGATGGACTCTTTGTGGGCCGGCGTCCTCCGGTCCACGGAGGAGAGACGTGAAGCGACCTCGTCTTGCAGAGCGTCTCCTCACCTTGCGTCCTCTCCAGGGGGGGGGGTTCCAACACACGGCAGTGTCGGGGGTCTTTATCCATGGAATAATCAACGTATACAAAGCATAATCCGTGCCTGGGAAGGCGGGCTGTCGTCGGTAGAATAATCCGGTATACAGGTCCACTCCCTCGTCGGCTCTGGGGCTCCTCGGGTGCAATCTCACATGGGGTCGATCATCCTGGATAAGCAGCCAGTTCTCTGCCCGAAACGATGGGGGGCTGACTACGGTAGTATTCTCACCGCACGAAGCACTATATATTAACAGACTATTATTAGCTTAATAGACTACGTCCAACTCGACGATATAGTGCCAAATATGACTATTCAAATATTAATATACACGATGTCTCAATACCGATGGTAGGCCGAACTTGGCCTTACTCCCACACGTGGCGTCGCGGGGAGGCTTTACGTCTGTCACTCTATTGGAGGGTAAGAAACTGGACTGAAAAGAAAGTCCTACTTTAGTAGCGCAGTATATACACGCACTATGAACAAATAGTCCCATTAGTGGTGCGGTAGCCAGATTCCTACGCGGAACTAGGACTTGTTCGTACATGTTGAGCGGTACGTTTGAACTGGGTCTGGGGGGTATGGCAGCCTGGCACCAAGGTCTCGACCAATAGTAGAATGGAGACTATTATGGGATGTTCAGTAGGCTAGAATGGATATTCAATGCATATTGTACAAGGAATATACAAGGGATATCAAGGAATATTAGAGAATATACAAATACAATTAAATATATATATATAATAAATATATATATTCGGTTTAATCTGGCCCTTCACAACAATCATCATAAATGATTAAATGTAAACGTGTAAGTGATTTTCCTATGGGTGACTTTTAAGTACGATACCTTTCATTTATCTTAACTTTTACTCACGTATGGCGTTCGAGTACTTTATACACCACTGTTTGCAGGTAGAGTGTGTGTGTGTGTGTGTGTGGGGGGGGGGGGGGGGGGTTGTGCAATATTGGCATTCTGTAGCAGCCTGAATTTACACTTAGGTTGTGTGTGGGTGTGTGAGTGTGCGTTTGGGTGTGTGTGTGTGTGTGTGTGTGTGTGTGTGTGTGTGTGTGTGTGTGTGTGTGTGTGTGTGTGTGTGGGTGTGTGTGTGTGTGTGTGTGTGTGTGCGTTTGGGTGTGTGTGTGTGTGTGTGTGTGTGTGTGTGTGTGTGTGTGTGTGTGTGTGTGTGTGTGTGTGTGTGTGCACCTGAAGCTAGACAGTCTGCGTGGCTGTGTGTGTGTTGGGGTTGTTATGGAGGCGAGCGCGGCCCTAATTGAGCAGACACCGGACTTTGATTAATATTGTTGATGAGTGCTGCCTGCAGGGGTGAAGCCACGGAGGGGGGGTTCTGTCAGCCCCACACCCAGGTAACATCCTTCATCCCTCCTCCTCCTCCTCCTCCTCCCCCTCCTCTTCCTCCTCCCCCTCCTCCTCCTCATCCTATCCCCCCGTACGACTGCTGTTGACTCTGAACTCACAGGAAGAGATTTCAGCCTCCCACTGGCTCGCAGTTGATTACACTATTGTGTGCTTATAGGCTGCTCAGACAATTCCTGTCGGCTGTCTGCTGCCATTACTCAGCACAGGAGGAACATAAAGCCAGCGAGTTCAGCCGGGAGGGTAATCTGCTTCACTAACTCAAGGCTTTGGTTTGATTGAATCGTGGGCCCCGGTTATAGCGCTGCAGCGCATCAGCATTTTGGACTTAGGGATCGTTTCTTTTTTGGACGTTCATTTGGATGAAATTCATTAAATTTTTATTTCATTTCACTTTATTTATTTATTTATACAGGAAAGGGTTAACAATGACATTTCACATGTACGTTTAAACTGGCTCGACTCAGTTACAAACTGGTTTTCAGCAGGTTCCTGTTCCGCAGCACTTCATTTATCATTTATAATACAAAACAAATAGTCCGTTTCACTAACATACAATCATACAATCCTGACAAAAACATAACATTATCGACATTGTGGACACCGAGGACCATCATGCAGTCATAACAGCTGGCAATACAATCGACAGCATCAACCAAATTAAAACCTGGGAATGAGTCGGATCAAGTTTCAAGTTCAAGTTTGTTTATTACTTGTCGTAATAAAATGCAGAACACTTCATGATGAAATGCTTGTTTCTGTATGAGCCCCCCTGAGAGTCTGCGCCTGATCAGTGATTACAGGTGTGTTCTAGCATCAGGTGTTGTTTGTAGGCCTGTTTGAAATGTGAGACGGAAATCCTTGCCAGTAGTGTAGTAGTGTAGTAGTCAATCCAAAGCTGTGTGCTTACTCACCGAGTCCCGTGGTCCCATGATGTTGTGGGAGGCTTTAGACTGGCTGCTGGTAGAGACACCACAAGACGCGGTCAAAGGGGTTAGCCAACGAAACACAACCGCCATCCTCCAGCATTTTGAAACAGCCGTCGCAGGTTCCAGCATGTAGTAAAAATACACACGCTTTTGTCTCGAGTGCCAAATGATAGCGGTGTCTGAAATGCTGGAGGACCGTGGTTTGGTTTTGGAAAGGGCTGTTCTGTGGCACGTTGTGGTGTCTGTGGATTAAAACCTGTTAGGTTTGAGACCCTGTTCACTTTGTGGTTCGCTTGGAAACCCGGGCCAGAACTACTGGGACCACTGGGACTATTTCCATACAACCATACAAACATATCTCTTCAAGTTTATGCTAATTTGTCCAATTATTTTCAGTCCCCTACAATTGACTATGTATGAAAAAGGGCTATAATTCCTACACGGATGACGGTCTGCATTTTAACCTCTAAGTCATCGGTCCATTTAAAATCAGTGTGCTACTACAGAGCCACAACAACAACAAAAAAGACATGTACTTAGGTACTGTACAGTATGTTGTGTATACAGTAGGCTACTGTATACTGTGCGCCGGGTTCTACTTTGATACTCAAGCTCGTGCGTTCGTTTCTTCGTTTCCGTGATTGTATCGTAATTAGAATGACTTGATTGATAGGGATATATGATAATGCGATAACACCGGGATTGCCGGTCGAACTCATTGCCTCGTCATCGCTATTAGACGAGTCACACTGCTATATATGATAATGTTATTGATTGTAATTTATTTTAATAGCACACAGAAGGCTCTCCATTAAGAGGGAGATTCATAGGGATTTCACTTAGCCGCACGCGTGGATGTGTGTGTGTGTGTGTGCGTGCACACTCTAGCTATCTCTGTCTGTGTGGGTTATCCAACTCTGTGTGCTTAGTAGCCTTATCATATAATTAAGTGGCATTTAATAGACTGTTCTTAAACTCCATGATGTCTCCATGGGCAGGCAGAGAGAGAGAGAGAGGTCTCTCAGTATATAATCAGTTAAAGTGTCAGTGG
>NW_028172184.1:603411-625667 GCF_963971535.1 Notolepis coatsorum
GCGATTCTCTCTGCCTCTTATCCGTCCATCACGCTTAAACCGTTCTCCGCTCATCCCATCATCACACGCTCTCATCTCCCCCCCCTCTCCCTTCTCCTCCTTCCTCCCCTCTCCTCCCCTCTCCTCTCCTCTTCCCCTCTCCTCCCTTCCTCTCCTCCTTCCCTCCCTCCTCTCCTCCTCTCCTCCCTCCCTCCCTCCCTCCCTCCCTCCCTCCCTCCCTCCCTCTCTCCTCCTTCCTCCCTCTCCTCCCTTCCTATCCTCCTCTCCTCCCTCCCTCCCTCTCCTCCTTCCTCCCCCCTCTCTCCTCCCTCCCTCCCTCTCCTCCTTCCTCTCATCCTCTCCTCCCTCCCTCCCTCTCCTCCTTCCTCTCCTCCTCTCCTCCCTCCCTCCCTCTCCTCCTTCCTCCCCTCCTCTCCTCCCTCCCTCCCTCTCCTCCTTCCTCTCATCCTCTCCTCCCTCCCTCCCTCTCCTCCTTCCTCTCCTCCTCTCCTCCCTCCCTCCCTCCCTCCCTCTCCTCCTCTCCTCTCCTCTCCTCTCCTCTCCTCTCCTCTCCTCTCCTCTCCTCTCCTCTCCTCTCCTCTCCTCTCCTCCTTCCTCTCCTCCTCTCCTCCTCTCCTCCCTCCCTCCCTCCCTCCCTCCCTCCCTCCCTCCCTCCCTCCCTCCCTCCCTCCCTCCCTCCTCTCCTCCCCCCCCCCTCTTCCTCCCCTCCCTTCTCCTCCCTTCCTCTCCTCCTCTCCTCCCTCCCTCCCTCCCTCCCTCCCTTCTCCTCCCTTCCTCTCCTCCTCTCCTCCTCTCCCCCCCCCCCTCTTCCTCCCCTCCTTTCTCCTCCCTTCCTCTCCTCCTCTCCTCCTCTCCTCCTCTCCCTCCCTCCCTCCCTCCCTCCCTCTCCTCCTCCTCGCCTCTCCCCTCTCACCGCCCGTTAATATCGTATAGCCTATCCGTCTGAGGGCGTCGTGCCACTGCAGTGTGTTTACCCAGCTCTCTCACACGGGAGTTCGCTCCCTTCATAATGTTTTTTTTCCCATTATTATTGGGGCGAGCGCGAGCGGCGTTCCCGGAATCTCTCGACCAATAATCTGCCTAATTATTTTGGCTCCTGATATTGCCGTGAAATATAATGAAGAAATCTTATTACGGGGAGGAGTGGGTTGAGCAACACACACAATGTTAATATCCACTGACACTTTAACTGATTATATACTGAGAGACCTCTCTCTCTCTCTCTCTGCCTGCCCATGGAGACATCATGGAGTTTAAGAACAGTCTATTAAATGCCACTTAATTATATGATAAGGCTACTAAGCACACAGAGTTGGATAACCCACACAGACAGAGATAGCTAGAGTGTGCACGCACACACACACACACACACACACACACACACACACACACACACACACACACACACACACACACACACATCCACGCGTGCGGCTAAGTGAAATCCCTATGAATCTCCCTCTTAATGGAGAGCCTTCTGTGTGCTATTAAAATAAATTACAATCAATAACATTATCATATATAGCAGTGTGACTTGTCTAATAGCAATGACGAGGCAATTAATGAGTTCAACCGGCAATCCCGGTGTTATCGCATTATCATATATCCCTATCAATCAATCATTCTAATTACGATACAATCCACTGAAACGAAGAAACGAACACACGAGCTTGAGTATCAAAGTAGAACCCGGCTCACAGTATACAGTAGCCGACTGTATACACAACATACAGTATATTGTGTTGTTGTTGTGGCTCTGTAGTAGCACACTGGATTTTTAAATGGAACGATGACTTAGAGGTTAAAATGCGGACCGTCATCCGTGTGGGAATTATAGCCCTTTTCATACAGAGTCAATTGTAGGGGACTGAAAATAATTGGACAAATTAGCATAAACTTGAAGAGATATGTTTGTATGGTTGTATGGAAATAGTCCCAGTGGTCACAGTAGTTCTGGACGGGTTTCCAAGCGAAGCACAAAGCGAACAACAGGGTCTCAAACCGAACGGTTTTAATCCACAGACACCACAACGTGCCACAGAACAGCCATTTCAAAAACCAAACCATGGTCCTCCAGCATTATTTCAGACGCCGCTATCGTTTGGCACTCGAGACAAAAAGCTTGTGTGTATTTTTACTACATGCTGGAACCTGCAACGGCTGTTTCAAAATGCTGGAGGATGGCGGTTGTGTTTCGTTGGCTAACCCCTTTGACTGCGTCTTGTGTTGTCTCTACCAGCAGCCGGTCTAAAGCCTCCCACAACATCCTGGGACTCGCTCGGTGAGTCAGCACATCGCTTTGGATTGACTACTACACTACTACTACTGGCAAGGATTTCTGTCTCACATTTCAAACAGGCCTACAAACAACGCCTGATGCTAGAACACACCTGTAATCACTGATCAGGCGCCCACTCTCATGGGGGCTCATACAGAAACAAGCATTTCATCATGAAGTATTCTGCATTTTATTATGACAAGTAATAAACAAACTTGAACTTGAAACTTGATCCGACTCATTCCCAGGTTTTAATTTGGTTGATGCTGTCGATTGTATTGCCAGCTGTTATGACTCTGCATGATTGTCCTTATGGTGTCCACAATGTCGATAATGTAATGTTTTTGTCAGGATTGTATGATTGTATGTTAGTGAAACAGACTATTTGTTTTGTATATAAATGATAAATGAAGTGCTGCGGAACAGGAACCTGCTGAAAACCAGTTTGTAACTGAGTCGAGCCAGTTTAAATGTGTAATGTCATTGTTAACCCTTTCCTGTATAAATAAATAAATAAATAAAGTGAAATGAAATAAAAATTAAATGAATTTCATCCAAATGAACGTCCAAAAAAAACGATCCCTAAGTCCAAAATGCTGATGCGCTGCAGCGCTATAACCGGGGCCCACGATTCAATCAAACCAAAGCCTTGAGTTAGTGAAGCAGATTACCCTCCCGGCCGAACTCGCTGGCTTTATGTTCCTCCTGTGCTGAGTAATGGTAGCAGACAGCGGACAGGAATTGTCTGAGCAGGAGGCTATAAGCACACAATAGTGTAATCAACTGCGAGCCAGTGGGAGGCTGAAATCTCTTCCTGTGAGTTCAGAGTCAACAGCAGTCGTACGGGGGGATAGGATGAGGAGGAGGAGGAGGGGGAGGAAGAGAGGGGGAGGAGAAGAGGAGGAGGAGGGATGAAGGATGTTACCTGGGTGTGGGGCTGACAGAACCCCCCCCTCCGTGGCTTCACCCCTGCAGGCAGCACTCATCAACAATATTAATCAAAGTCCGGTGTCTGCTCAATTAGGGCCGCGCTCGCCTCCATAACAACCCCAACACACACACAGCCACGCAGACTGTCTAGCTTCAGGTGCACACACACACACACACACGCACACACACACACACACACACACACACACACACACACACACACACACACACACACACACACACACACACACACACACACCCAAACGCACACTCACACACCCACACACAACCTAAGTGTAAATTCAGGCTGCTACAGAATGCCAATATTGCACAACCCCCCCCCCCCCCCCCCCCCCCCCCCCCCACACACACACACACACACACTCTACCTGCAAACAGTGGTGTATAAAGTACTCGAACGCCATACGTGAGTAAAAGTTAAGATAAATGAAAGGTATCGTACTTAAAAGTCACCCATAGGAAAATCACTTACACGTTTACATTTAATCATTTATGATGATGCTTCTGTCCAAAGTGACTCACAGGGTCAGCAGGAAGGGTCCACCTCTCTCAGCTGAGTAACACACAGTGTTGACACGTGGATGCTGAGTGCAGAGTAGTAGAGACATATTAGTATAGTAGGTCGGTAACCTGTTCCACTCGACGGGGTCATATTTTTATGAGTGATGAAAATAATTTGTGATTTTAAAATCAATCGTTTTCAAGTATTAACATCACTACCATGTCACAGATGCATGTATAATGTAAAACGTTAGGTTGGCAATAGTTTAGCAATAGGTTAAAAGTGTACTTATATCATTTTAAGTTTTCTATTTGCGATCGTCTATTCTGACCCGGAACCGGAAATGGAAATGTTGAACCATGGGAATTTTCTCCGATCTACACTTCCTGTCACATACTATGGTGGTTCAAAGTTCAGCGTTCTGAATGAATCATATCAATAATTGTTATGATTCGCGATAATAAGCTACAAAAGGTAACGTTTTTGACAAATATTGAAACGCAGTCAGTTTCTCCACACTATCGTTACCATGTAGGAAGAGTTAGATCTGAAATTAGTTTCAAAATGGTTACACTGTGGGGGAAATAAAATAGTACAGTCGATTACAGTAAATATCAGTATCTGTTATTATCAGTGTTTATACAGAAACGAAGTTACTTTTTGCCGCAACTAGTACTCTAACGCATTACTTTTGAAATTCAGTAACGCTACTTACGTTACCAGTGTTGTGCTAGTTACTGAAAAATAGTAACTCAGTTACTTTACTAGTTACTTCATTTCAAAGTAACTTCGTTACTGTACTAGTTACTTACACCCAAAAGTAATGAGTTACTGTGAAAAGTAACTATTTAGTTATTTAAAAAAAAATAAAAAAAATAAATTGCTCAAGTCCCATGCCCCATATACTCAAAATCGGTTGATCAACTTGACAGTTTCCATTCACATCACCGAACTCTGCTAAGCAATGTGGTCTAGAGCGTTTCATTATATATTCCCTCCCCGCTGTATGTATATTTCTCTCCCACCCACCCACCCCCTCCTAATGTACAGTCCCCTCCCCATCATATGTATATACTCTGTCAGGATCTAGGGGTAACAGTACTGTATATTTGAATACCGCTTATGTCACAAATGTATCAGTACTAAATACCTATATGTCCCTATGCCATAAATGTCATGTATGTTGTGTATGTCATAAATGTCTATATGAATTGAAAATGGGGGACCCTGATGGAAACAAGACAAACGTCTTTCTCAGGTCTGCATCCCCTTAACAATTGTATGTATTGAGCCGTACTGTATTGTACCCATTCTGCAATCTGTTAAATAAAGTTTTCATTCATTCATTCATTCATTCATTCATCCATTCATTAATTCATTCATAACCATCTTGCAGCGTTGTTATCAAAGCATTGCAACGTTAGAATAGTTAGGATATCAATTGTGCATGAAAGGACTATATTTATATTGTTTGATTAGTATTATGAGATTCCCTGGCAGATTTCGTACAGTCCAAATCCGTTGATCTTGAGTTTCAGTGAACACATTGCACTCACCGTCACCAGTCTGCGGTGGTCGAGATGTAACGTTAGTCCAGTTGACTCCAGCAGCCCTTCAAACATGTTCTTTATCTCGTTTCCATGTTGTATATTAATTATCTCTAAAGTAGTTGCTAAATGGTTTGTTAGTTCGTTATTATTACTGCGTTCTTATTATGTAGATTCATAGCGAGCGTCCTCTTGTTGTTTACTGTAGAGAGCGCCTATTTCTTTCAGAACGTCAGTGGCCAATCAGAAGTGCGAAAACAGAATGAGGCTACGGAAAGAAATAATAATAATAATAATACTTCGTTTTATATAGCGCCTTTCAGTCTACAGTAAACAAAACAAACGCAGGCGAAATAAGGACGCTCGCTATGAATCTACATAAAAAGAACGCAGTAACGAACTAACAAACCATTCAGTAACGTAAGTAGCGTTACTGAATTTCAAAAGTAATGCGTTAGAGTACTAGTTGCGGCAAAAAGTAACTTCGTTTCTGTAACGCGTTACTTTGTAACGCGTTAGTCCCAACACTGTACGTTACTGAATGGTTCGTCACTGCGTTATTTGCGTTATATACGGCGTAGATTGATAGCGAGCGGTAGTGATTATTATTATTATTATTATCCTCATCCCCACCCGCGTAGAATGATACGAGGCGAGTCTGGCCACTGGCCAATCAGAAGTGCGCAAGAAATGCGGCTACGGAAAGAAATAGACCTTCTCTATTGTAAACAAAACAAACGCTCGCTATGAATCTACATACAAAGAATGCAGTAACAAACTAACAAACCATTTAGCAACTACTTGGAGAGATAATTAATATACAACATGGAAACGAGATAAAGAACATGTTTGAGGCGCTGCTGGAGTCAACTGGACTAACGTAACGTTACTACATCTCAACCACCGCAGACTTTGGTGAGTGAAACTCAAGTTGATCAACGGATTTTGACTGTACGAAATCTGCCAGGGAATCTCATATAATACTAACCAAACAATATAAATATAGTCCTTTCATGCACAATTGATATCATAACTATTCTAACGTTGCAATGCTTTGATTGATATCTTAAACAACGTTGCAACTTGCAAGATGGTGAATGAATGAATGAATGAAAACTTTATTTAACAGATTGCAGAATGGGTACAATACAGTACGGCTCAATACATACAATTGTTAAGGGGATGCAGACCAGAGAAAGACGTTTGTCTTGTTTCCATCAGGGTCCCCCATTTTCAATTCATATAGACATTTATGACATACACAACATACATGACATTTATGGCATAGGGACATATAGGTATTTAGTACTGATACATTTGTGACATAAACGGTATTCAAATATACAGTACTGTTACCGCTAGCTTTGGGTAGGGCGTTCCACATTGTTGTGGCATAATTGCGAAACGTGTTTAGTCCCTTGTTTGAGCCGAATCTGGGTTTTACATGATTTGTTGAGCTTCCTCTGGTGTAGTGGTTGTGGTATTCACTGACCTTTGGGAAGTATTTTGACATGTACATGGGTACCCCGGTCGTATAGTGTATCTTGTAGACCAGGCCCATTGCAAGTTGCTGTACTCTGTCGTCTACTCTAAGCCATCCTAGGTTGTCAAAGTGGGCAGGGGTGAGGTGGGTTCTGGGGTTCAGGTCAAGTAGTAGTCTGACCAGTTTGTTTTGTGATGTTTGTAATTTTGTTTTAAGCGCCTTTGAGGTGCTTTGGTACCATGCGGTGCAAGCATAGTCGTAGTACCCTTGAATTATAATGGTTATAATGAAACGCTCCGGCGACATCAAGGCTGTTCCTTCAACCGGCGCACTTCTTATTATATGATTTGTGTTTGTATCTAGACCACATTGCTTAGCAGAGTTTGGTGATGTGAATGGAAACTGTCAAGTTGATCAACCGATTTTGAGTACTATAGGGCATGGGACTCGGGAGCAATCTTTTTTTTTAATCTTTTTTTTAAATAACTAAATAGTTACTTTTCACAGTAACTCATTACTTTTGGGTGTAATTAACTAGTACAGTAACGAAGTTACTTTGAAATGAAGTAACTAGTAAAGTAACTGAGTTACTATTTTTCAGTAACTAGCACAACACTGGTTATTATGCACGCCTGGTGATACTATATCCAAATTGAACTCGGCCATTTGAAATATACTATATGTATATATATATAAATGTGTGACTTGGCTATAATAAGGTAATGTATAAGCATATATTCTATATTCTATAATAATATTTCAAATTGCATTGGTCCGGATGGGAGAATTTAGTACTGTATATACAGAACCTTCAGTTTGATCATCTTCCCTTTATTAATTTCCTTAGATCTTTTGTACACATGATCTCAAGAGGGTACTGAATGAGCTCAGTGGCAGTTTTTTAAGTTTGGTCATTATTATCATGGTTTTATTCACTGTCAAAGATGAAAAGAAAAATCATAATTCATATTTTCCTTTGTTTCATCACAATTTAAGCAAGCCTAGTAATAGACACAATATTCCTGACACTGAGAATACATTCATTGAGGTCCATAGATGTTCCTAGATACCAAGAATATGCAAATAGCCCTTGTAGAAGTGGAGCAATATTCCATTTACCTAGGTATACATTTTATGCAGATTTTCACCTGGGGTGGAACACCCTTTCACTGCTGCACTACCAAACGGTTAACCCTTTCACTGTGACCGTCGGTTGTGTGATAGTAAAGGGTTGACCTTCTGTCGTGTGGCAGTGAAATGGTTAATATAGAAGACAATTAAGATGAATTATTAGTGGAGTGCATGATAGCAGAAGACAGTAAGAAGGTTAGTAGTTATTATTCTTTTTAGATTCATCTATCATATATATATATATATATATATATATATATATATATATATATATATATATATATATATATATATATATATATATATATATATTGAGTATACACCATGAATTAGCTCACATTAAATGTAATTAAGTATCAAAGGTGTCTGGTGTTAGAATGTTTGTATGTATCAAAGTATTGGATGTATTGGATGACGCAAAACCACCTGCAGTTGAATGAGAGCAAAGGGGGAAGTCACTCAGATCTCCAACCCTCTCCTCCTTTGGGTGAAACAACCCAATGTGAGAAACCTTGGAGTCTTATTTGACTCGGATCTCAACTTCGACCATCAAGTGAGATCAAGTTCAAGTTCTTTAATAGTTGTCATACAGAAGTACAGAATACTTTCATACAAAATGCTTCTTACTGTTACGCTCCAGAGACTGTGCTAGACAAGATAGTATCAAATAACATAATAACATAATATAGCATGAATTTAGAAGAAGAAAATGAGGTCACAGTTGTTCGGTATAGACATATGTACAATGTTCTGAGTTACCATATAATATACAATACACAATACTATGCAGTGTACTAATGTACAGTACTATCTAGTGCAAAGCAGAAATGGGATGAGGTACAATTTTAGGTACAATTTACAGTAAGGTGTACGAGTTGTAGTGCAATCCTTCATCCATAAATATAAAGTGTGGGGAGTGGGTGCTACAGTGTGTTTGTTTAAAGTGGGTGTGTGCTATAAAGTGTGTGTAGTGGGTGCTACAGTGTGTTTGTTTAAAGTGAGTGTGTGCGTGTGGATGTGTGTGCTATGTGTGTTTGGTGGTTGTTGTTGTGTAGTGTTCATTCATTGTTCGTTTAGCAGCCTGATGGCCTGGGGATAGAAGCTACTTCTGAGTCTTTCTGTGCTCGCCTTGAGACTCCTGTATCGCTTGCCTGACGGCAGCAGTTCAAAGAGGCAGTTGTTCGGGTGCCTCGAGTCCTTAATAATTCTCTTAGCCTTCCCCTTGCAACGCTTGTAGTAAATGTTCTGGAGGGTGGGGAGCCCCCCTCCAATTGTGCGTTCGGCTGAACGTGTCACTCTTTGTAGTCTGCTTTGGTCTTTTGCAGTGCTATTCCCAAACCAGGAGGTGATGTTGCCGGTCAAGATGCTCTCTATTGTACATGAGTAGAAGTTCTTAAGGATCTTCTGGCTGACTTGGAACTTCCTTAGGCGCCTGAGGAAGTAGAGGCGTTGTCGTGCCTTCTTCACCACACTGTTAATGTGTATGGTCCATGTCAAGTCCTCGGATATGTGGGCTCCGAGGTACTTGAAACTGTTGACTCTCTCAACCGGTGCCCCGTCGATGCTGAGGGGGCTGTAGTCCTTGACCCCCGACCTCCTGAAGTCCACAATCATCTCCTTTGTTTTGCTGACGTTCAGGGAGAGGCTGTTTTCCTGGCACCATCCCGCCAGGACCTTGACCTCTTCCAGGTAGGCCCTCTCGTCGTTGGCAGAGATCAGGCCCACCACCACTGTGTCGTCAGCAAATTTGACGATTGTATTGCTACTCCGCTGAGCCACACAGTCGTGTGTGTACAGGGAGTAGAGGAGGGGACTCAGAACACAGCCCTGGGGGGCCCCTATGTTGAGGGTGATGGATGAGGAGGTGCAGTTGCCTGCTCTCACCACCTGGGGTCTGCCAGTCAGGAAGTCCAAGACCCACTGGCAGAGGTCATAGCCCAAGCCCAGGTCCCTGAGCTTGGCTATGAGTATGGAGGGGACTATGGTATTGAATGCCGAGCTGTAGTCGATGAATAGCATTCTCACATAGTTCCCCTGCCTCTTGTCCAGGTGTGATGCTGCTGTGTGCAGCACATGGGATATGGCGTCCTCCGTGGACCTGTTGGGGCGGTATGCAAATTGCAGGTGGTACGGTCCTGTTTCCTTCAACTGCGCATCATTACAAAAACCAAGTCCTTCCTCTCCCCCAGTGACCTTCAGACAGTCATCCTCATGCTCATTTTCTCACGACTGGACTATTGCTATTCCCTCTACTCTGGTCTCCTGGACAAAACCATCTATCCCCTCCAGCGCGTTCAGAATGCTGCGGCCAGGCTGGTCTCAGGCACCAGAATGAGGGACCACATCTCCCCCGTCCTTGTCTCTCTCTCCATTGGCTCCCAGTGAGGAAGAGAGTCAAATTCAAGACCCTGATTTTTGTCTTCAAAGCCCTCAAGTTCAAGTTCCTTTTATTGCCACACGGCCAGGCCGGTGGAATTCAAGCACGGTGCAGGTGGTAGCTGCGACAATACACCACAAAAACATAAAAGAGACACATGGAACAGTACAGTATACAGAAAACACCACCTAGAACAAATACATGACAGAAACAGTACAGTACGAAAAACTATAGATGACAGTTCAATGTAACCTAGACCAGAAGAACCATAAACAGCAGGGGTAAAATTTAGGAGGAGTTGGAGTTAAGCAGTTGTATGGCCTTGGGGAAGAAACTGTTGTTGAACCTAACCGTGCGACTACCTACCCAGTGACCTGAACCTCCTACCAGAGGGGAGGTGTTGGAGGAGGTGATGAGCTGGGTGCAGGGGGTCACTGATGATTTTGTGTGCGCGTGTGATGGTGTGATGTTTGTGTGGGGAGTTTGCAGTTGATGATTTTGGATGCCCTTATGATGATCCTGTCTAGTCTGTGTAGTGTGTGTTTGGGTGTGTTGCCGTACCATACAGTGATGGAAAGTGAAATGATGTTTTGTATTATGGCTGTGTAGAATTGTATCATTAAGTTCTTCCTAACCTTCTTCTACTTCTTGAGTTGTCTCAGGTGAAAAAGCCTTTGATTGGCTGTTTTAAGCAGATGAGTGGTGTGATGATCCCAGTTTAGTTTATTGCTGATGTGTGTTCCTAAGTATTTGAATGTGTCTGTGGCTGAAATGGGTTGATTGTTGATGAGCATGGGTGTTTTAGTGGGTGTGGTTTTCCGAAAGTCAATGATGAGTTCAACGGTCTTGCTTTCGTTGAGTATGAGGTTGTGTTCTCTGCACCACGTTAGTGTCCGCTCCACCTCCAGCCGGTAGTCATCCTCCTTGTTGTTGGAGATCGGCCCTAAGATGGTGGTGTCGTCCGCGTATTTCAGCGTCTTGACTGAGGGGGATGCTGATCGGAGGTTGTTGGTATAGAGGGGAAAAAGCCACGGGGAGAGAACACACCCCTGTGGTACCCCAATGTTGGTGGTCAGAGGGAGAGAGGTGAGGTTGTAGTAGCGGACGACTTGTTTGCAGCCCTTCAGTGTGTCCAGCAGCCAGAAACAGAGGGAGGGGGCACAATGTTCATGTTGGTCAGGGTTTGGAACAGTATGAGGGGGTCGATGGTGTTGAAGGCACTGCTGAAGTCAATAAAAAGTATCCGTGCATAGCTGTTTTTGGTCTCCAGATGCTGGAGGGTGTAGTGCAGTGCCAGGTTGACGGTCTCGCCCCTGCCTACATGGAGGAACTCTATTCCAACCAGGGTGCGAACCATGGGGCAGCTCGTGAGCCATTGGCTCCCCTAGATCAGACATCAGCTCCCCTGAAAACATGATTTGTGAATTTTTGGGGGGTCTCTAAAATACTGACAATAAATGTTATTTTTGCCATGCATTTCAAATGTTTCTGTAATTTTCTGTATCGTCATCATCGTGTATAATAATAAAATTTGGCTTTTTTGATGTATGATTAATGATTTGCGCACTAATTCACCGTAATAGACAATACCATAAATCTATGGGGTTGCGGCACTGCAGATATACACCCTACTCGTAATACGCATGCAACATACATGCTATTCTTGCGTTTACCATTCGGAGCGTGGCGGCGCCGCACTGCAGTCTGCAGGCACAAATCAATAGGATAATGTCGAAAGTTAAACGGAATATCAAAGAAAGAAGTAAGCCTTCTAACCAAGTTTGATTTTACAAAGAAGGCGAAGCAGCCTGCTGCGGGGACTATACTTCTGTCACATGCAGATTTTGAGAATTGGGCAGATCTTCACCATAATGTCAATGTAATGTTGGCATTTTTTTGCCTACTATAATAATGTTAGACTCGATGCGTTTGGTCGTGGACTTGTTGTTCGGTATTGGTTCATCCGCGTGTTTATGTGTAAATAGGACTGTTGTGTGTGAATTTTAGACAGTGTTGGATCAGAGGGGTTCATCTGAGCATGTGTATTTAGACACCTGTGTGGTGTGGACTATGTGTGGTTCTGTAATACTCATACCTATAGCCTATGGCCCGTGTCGACCGGGGACGTTTTAGGAGTTGTCAGCTCCTTTTCCTTTGTCATTAATTTCTATGCGACAGGCGCGCTCCTTTTCCCAGCGCCGCGCCTCGGCGGCAGCGCTTGGGGCATAAACTAGTTCAACTTTTGGAGAGGAGCGCGCTCATCAAGGTAACTCTTTTCGACCGACTAGTCAACATCGAGGAAGTGGCGGAGCCGCGAGAAGATCCACCGAAGATCCTGGTATGGTTGGCACACTGATTCCAACCGGTCAGCGCCAGGTCCCTCAGATCGGAGGACCAACTGTGTCTGAGGGTCCCACGGGCCAAACTGGTGACAAAGGGCACCGACACTGTGCCAACACCTTACAGACTTTTAAAGCCTCGCTTAAAACCCACCTTTTCGCTCTGGATGATCACTGAGTTCCTTTGCTGTTGTGTTGTGTTTCTGAGGTGTTCTTGTGTTCTCTGTCTGTCCGTCTGCCCGGTTCCCTGTCTCCAATGTCCCGTCTATTCATTTCTTCTTTTCCCCTGGGCTGCGCCCCGTACCGATGTACCGCAATATAAATAAAAAATATCATATCTTATCATATCATCATAACACATTTGTGCACGTGCTTGACATGTGACGCAGAGCTCGCTCTGTTTCTGCCGGGCAGGTGAACTCACTCTTGCTAACTTCTCAGAAGTTGAAGACAGAGAGAGAAGGCTCTGGACGGTCACACTAAGCTCTGGACGGTCACTCTAAGCCTCCCTGGCCTGTGTGAGGAGGAGGTGTGGAGGTTATGTACCCTTCCTTCATCACATCATATCTCTGTTCTCTCAGATTATTAAAAACAAACAGCGGCGTGATCCCAGGGCCACTGGTGTCCTCCCCACTGCCCTCTCACAGCTGTCAGCCTGCACCACACACACACACACACACACACACACACACACACACACACACAGACACACACACACACACACACACACACACACACACACACACACACACACACACACACACACACACACACACACACACACAAACACACATGCGTACACGTGCACCCACCCACGCATGCATGGCAGCAGTGGCGAGGCCCGTAAGCGGTATCGGTATGAATGCAGATTGACAGCTGGATGAACAGGGCTTTGCTGACACAGAACAATAAAGTTTTATATTTTGTGATCCATTCAAGATGTCCAGTCCATCTCAATGCACTGGACGTTCCAGCAACCGAGACACTTGAGGGACTATTCAGGTACATTATAGTTTACTGGTGGAAGGTGACTATTTTTGTGTAGTGTGTGTAGCCACTAGAGGGCGCTGTTTACTGTTACTGTTGAAAGGGCCAGCACTTTAAAGTACACGGATACGTGGCGGTGTTTGCAGGGCTCAAACTATATTATATATCATAGCTACGGATATATTACTATTGCTCATTTGACATCGAGTATCTATCGTTCAATTTGTGAAAAAGAAAGAATTGTTTCATCCATACATTCCCGTTTTATACCGTGGTGAATATGAGTATAGTTTTAGAGTAATCCTGTCTAATCCCCGGAAATGACGCTATGCAGCAATACGTGCATTTCACTAAAAACCGTGCCGTTTCTCGCCTGTATCAACAATCAATCTGAAATCAACGCTATATTATCGGTATTATGTTTCATCATGAATGCATGAATGTCGTTTTTCTATGCTTTGATCGTCACCAATGGAATACGTTACACACACACACATTACACACATACTGTACGCTGGGATCGCAGTGAATGGATTCTTGGATCAACGCAAGATTGATACCATAATAGCCCTTACCTAGACTAGGATGTACTCCAAAAAGATTATTCCAATTATCTGACCGCCATTCCAAGTATTGATGTCGATCGTGTTGCCAACATAATCCACCAAAGAACATGAACCGGGAGTGCTTGATTCTCCTCAATCCATGCGTTATAAACGCTTGTCCTGCCCGACAAGGAAAACCTGGCCCGGACTTTTTAGATTGACGCACAGCCCAAGCCAGAGAGTTTCAAAGGAGTTTCAAAGGATGTGATCTCAGACCCATTCAGGCTCCCTGGATGGATAATCAATGGAAATAGCTAATAAAAGAAATAACGACCAAAACCCGACTATATTCGGGTCTGGCGCCAACCGTTCGGCGAGTTAACCCGACTATCATCGGGTCTGGTGTGGAAAGTGTTAACACTTTCAGCGCCAGCCATTATCTCCATCCTTGTAGTCAATGGGCCACGCTTTAAAAGATAGGGATTTTCACTGTGCGTCACAATGTTTGCAGAGCTATATCTATATTCTATATTATAGCTATGGAGACAATACTATGGCTCATTTGACACTCACTATCTCTCGTCCAACATGTAAAAAAGAGTACATTTGTTCATGTATACGTGCGTGTGTTATCCCGTGGTGAATATTGTATAGTTTCAGAGTGATCCTGGCTAATTCCTGGAAGCTGCGTTATGGAGCGCTATGTGAATTTTGCTAAAGGCGTTTGCGTTTCTCGCCTGGATAGGTTACTATTTCTATATAATAGGTATTATGTTTCATCATGAATGCATCAAAGGGGGGGGGGGTCGTTTTTTGATGCTCTGATCGTCAGCAACGGCATACGTTTTGGAGTATGTGACATATGATTGTTGCGATCGATGTGAAATCATTGTTGGATCAAAGTAGGGTTTGATGTCATAGTCCTTAACTTTACTAGGAGGTATCCCAAAAATAATATTCCAATTGTCTGATCGTGATTTCCAGTATTGATGTCCATCGGGTCATCGTGTGCTGAACAGGTTCCAAAGAGCTCGGATGAAGCGATTCACTTGGCTTGGTCTAAATTCTCCACCCAGACCATATAGAATGTAACACACAGTGTGAAATAAGGTTTCAAAGGCTAGGCGATACTGCCACCTAGCAGGATTCGGCCGGTATTGCACTCTCTGGGGCTCAGAATGAGTTCCAATGGTAACACAGAGGTCCATGAGAGTGTATAGGATAAAATCGAATAAAAGAAAAAATTATGAAAACAATCGAAAACCCGACTACACTCGGGTTTTGGCTCTCAACGGCTGGCAAGATAACCCGACTATAGTTGTGGTTGGCCGTGAATGAGTTAATGACAAGATATAATAAAAAAAAATGTATTGTCCTTCACGCTGCATATTTTACATAGAGAAAACAAGCACAATTGAAAAATTACCATTACCAGGTTTCTTATGACGTCAAATAAATGAAAAGACTATAAATGTAAATACTGTAAATAGTATGTATTTCTTGATATACAGTTTAAACTAAACATTAACTCATTGGACGCCAGACCCGATGATAGTCGGGTTAACTCGCCAACCGCTCAGTGCCAATCACGAGTATAGTCGGGTTTTAATCGTTATTTCTTTTATTAGCAATATCCATTAATTTTCATCCATCCAGCCTGATGTTATCGTTGGGAATGGGTCTGAGCTTGCAAAAGGGCAAATACCGGCCCCTACGCCTTCCGGCTGGTATTGCACTCCACTGGGAATGGTATAGTTTAAATTCTTTCCTGGGACGATCCATTGGGCGTGGTTTTTGTTTAAATAATAAGGCGAGGTAACCTGATTTCAACGATACATATGCGACGCTGCCCCCCCCCCCCCCCCCCCATATGCAATGCTGTTGAACGTGACACGGACCTCCCCGCCCAGTACTGCAAATGGCGATCAGATAATTGGATTATTTCTTTTGCATTACATCAGATACAAGGTAAGAACATTATATATAAATTTGATCGTTGATCTGATATGTATTTCTACCCGATCTGTGTGTGTATGTGTGGCTGTTTTCCGTTGGGTGGGAGGAGGGGGGGGGGAGCGGGGCGCCGGTCTAAACAACATTGCATGCGTGCACGAGGAAGGATAATAATTATGATCTAGCATTGATTTCAGGAAGATTCGATAATCAGCCGAAAAATTACAACGTGTTTTGTGTATTCCATATATTTTGGGCTATTATCGCGTCTTTCTCCGGAATTACTAGAAATCACCAAAACTATACTCGTATTCAAAACGGTATAAAATGGAAATGTAGCGATGAAAAAACAATCCATTTTGTACATGTTGACACTTGACTGCAAGCAACTCACTGATAATCGACAAGTGTATTCGACCCATAGCCATAATTTAAGATGTATTTTAAGCACTCGCAAATCTCCCACTCCTCCCATTGATTAAAGCGGTGGCGCTCTAGCGCCCTCTGGCGGACTTAAGCGTGGCGGTCAATGAGTTCATTATTATAATTACCTAAATCAAAAAGTCACAACTACACTGTACATTTAGTTCTGTTTTGAGGTACTTTATATTCTTGTAACATATATCATATATAATAATAATAATAATAATAATAATAATAATAATAATAATAATAATAATAATAATAATAATAATAATAATAATAATAATAATAATAATAATAATAATAATAATAATAATAATAATAATAATAATAATAATAATAATAATAATAATATATATAATATTATTCTTATAACTTATTTTGATATTTTCATTACGTTTCTCAAAGCGAATATCCTTTTCACCCCACCCCATGTTTCTCTAACACTCTTGCTAATCTCTCTAGCTAAGCTATCTTTGATAAAGGGTTCTGCTTCATTAAAAATAATAGTATGCACTTTATCCTTTATCTTTTAGCCGGACGAACATTTAGAGATCAGTGACCGACCCCTTTTAGCTTAACCGGCAATGCATCAAACATGGAGTGCCTTTGAGGACATGATGTTGAACCAATTGCTTTTACCTTTGATATCTGAGTAGATTAAATAACACGTAAAGACTTTTGTCTACCAGTAAGTGGAGTTTTGAATGGGGGACTTTACTCTCATCACAGTAGCCTGTACATTACAGTAACTATGCAAATGCTCCTCCACTGCACTGTACATAATCGAATACACCCACCTACCAACGTAAAAGTGCCACGACCCAGCTGCTCCTGTGACTCCCCTACCCCTGTTTGTCTCGTGTCTGTCCCTGTGGCGTCTATTCGAAAGGCAACCGGTTCATGCTTCCGCGTTTGCGTTTTGCGCTCTGATTGGCCACTGCTGTTTCTGGTCGCACCAATCGTGTGACGGCAAGTTCTTTCACCGGTTAAGCTTAGGCCCTCTTTCGAAGTTGGTTAAGGTTAGAGTTTGTCTTTAGAGCAGGGCGATAGAACACCAGCCCTGATTCCAAACTCTAACCTTAACCAACTTCGAAAGAGTCTCCTAAGCTTAACCAGTGATAAACTAGGCGTTAGGTAGTTTGCTGCTGGTCGAGGCGGAAATGGGCGCGTCACGTGATTGGGCGCACATGTCACATGACCAGAAACGTCAGTGGCCAATCACATTCGCAAAACGCATGAACCGGTTGCCTTTCGAATAGACGCGTCCCTGTCTGTGTGTCAGCCGAGGCGAGCAGCTTCCTGCGGCGATGGAATGGAACCGCCTTCAGAACACACTAAAAAAAGCAGTGTAACAGAACAGTGCAATTGTTTTTTTGTAAGACTGATTTTTGTATTACACATCTGTTGTCTGTTTAAAAAAAAATGATCAACTTTGTAATGGTGGTGCTACCTTGGTCAGCTCTACCTTAGAAAAAAAATTATTTGAATCTGTGTAACCTTATAAAGCCTTACCCAAATAAAGGTTACATAAAGTAAATAAATAAGTACATAAAAGTGCACGACCATGATACCACTTTTGTGCAACGTCATTCACACCATGATGGTATTTACATAAATCGTTTGGTCACCGCCGTGGACGTGTCATACGGTACTTTTGCGTGTTTCAGGTCGCTCACCTGTGAAAGTACGACCGATAATAACCAATGCAGATTTGAGTAATTCACCCATAAAGTATAAAGTGGTTAATGGAGGATGTGTGTGTCCTTGTCTCCCTGTGACACACACACACACACACACACACACACACACACACACACACACACACACACACACACACACACACACACACACACACACACACACACACACACACACACACACACACACACACACACCACTACCCCCCCCCCCCCCCCCCAACCCCCCCACTCTGGACCCCTTCTGCCTGTTCTTTATGCATTAGATCAGTACACTCAAGACAGCTCATGCTAATTCTTTCCCCGAAGAAAGCAATTAGACCACCATGCTCATCTAATACCAGGAGGAGGAGACCGTGGGAGGGATGGTGAGAGAGAGAGAGAGAGAGAGAGAGAGAGAGAGAGAGAGAGAGGGAGAGGGGGGGGATGGGGACAAGGGATGCTTGCTTGGCCACCACACATTTTAGGAGCCAATTCATTCCTCATCCAATTACAGCTCATCATAATCATTTCATCGAGTTTTGCTCCTTAAAAAACTGTGGGCCTTGCATAATTAGAGTGGAATTATTTGACTGATGGCAGCAGAGGGAATTGAGTGTCAAGGAGAATGTGATGTGTGTGAGTGTGTGTGCGTGTGTGTGTGTGTGTGTGTGTGTGTGTGTGTGTGTGTGTATGTGTGTGTGTGTGTGTGTGTGTGTGTGTGTGTGTGTGTGTGTGTGTGTGTGTGTGTGTGTGTGTGTGTGTGTGTGTGTGTGTGTGTGTGTGTGTGTGTGTGTGTGTGTGCATTCGTGTGCCCTAGAGATACTAACTAAGAGATCATCTCAAGGAAAATAGCAGTTTTATTGAGTTTTTTACTTTTTCATTTCTATATAATTTCTAATTCAGACCCACCTTACAGTACGTGAGCTCCTTTACGATCCAACATGATATTCAAAGTCATCGCCCTCCGCTGCTCCGAGGATTGTTTCGACGTCCGGTGTCCTGTTGATGGATGTCCTAGTCTTTCTGAAGTCATAATCCATCAGTGTGAAGTGAAACTACATGACTAAATGACTTGCTTTATATGGCTTTATAGATTGAATTGAATGTGTTTTAGTAGGAACAATGCTTTGCACCCAATAACTGGAAACTATCATTTGACCCTTTAAATGGACTGCATTCGTAATGGACTCTAAATGGACTACATTTAAAAAGGGAATTTTACGATCATCTGCCCGACCACTCGAAGCGCTTCACAACTCATCATGACTCACGTTCACTCACACACACACACACACACACACACACACACACACACACACACACACACACACACACACACACACACACACACACACACACACACACACACACACACACACACACACACACACACACACACACACAAACGCCGATGGCGAAGGCAGCCATGCAAGGCGCCGAGCAGCTCGTTAGGGGAGCATTTAGGGATTCAGTATCTTCCACGTGGAGTCCAGAGCGGCCGGGGATTCAAAGCGGGGGAAACTTCAGATTACCAGATAACAGCTCTACCTCCTGAGCCACTGTTGCCCCCCTAGAGAAGATTGACTATTTAAAATAGATGGTTATGCACAGCTGTGGGTAGTGTGATCTAATCATGGGGAGAGCTGAGACGCCTGCCTTCCCCTGTGTCCGGGTCTGCCCCTGTTTTCCTCCCACGCTGTTTTTGCAAGTCTCCTATAGGGGCGTGATGATGTCATGACAGAAGACCTGGTCGTATGATGGCAGGTGAGCTTCGAGACGGAAAACCGATCCAGGGTGCAGGTCTCACGATAGCGTGCCGTCCATTTCACCTGTTATCTTCGGTGTCGGATTATCCATCATCTCCAACTACGTTACTGCAGGACCAGAGAACGGTTTGGCTGGGGTCCTCCACATCACATTTCCCCCAAGTTAACCACATAACGTCCAACGGCCCTCATGCCACTTTACTCTCGTCTATCCGCTCCGGGCTGCATTTTTTGCCGATCATCCAATACACGTTTCGAAAGTTGAATTTGCCACCTTTCGATCGCCACCACACTCAACCAATTGCGTGCTTCGGTTCTCGAGTTACAAGACGATATATCTGGCGAGCATCATTTGACAAGGCCGCTCCGTCAAATGACCAACGTCCGGTTCTGAGCGGTCCTGAACTGACCAATCACCGCTGATGGCGAAAATGATTGATCACCGTTGTAGCCAAGGAGCATCCTCTCCGAAAGAAACAGAGACAAGTGGATGAGAGTGGGGGGGAGGTGGGGAAAGTTGACGAAGGAGTCCTTTGTCCTGACACAAGCGTCAGAATGAATGGAAGTGGACGTTTTGGTTTGGTTTGGGCCATTTTGGTTAATCACGCTGTATTGTTACCGGTACACACATTACATACAGCTTTCTACAAAAAAAAGATTTCCGTGGGATTTTTATAAACCTTGGACTGTATGACTATAAGACTTCAGGCTATGGAACGGTTGTGTTTTCCAGCTCCTACCTCTCATCTGGAACCCAAAAATAGGAATCTGGCAACTAGTCAACACAAAAGTAAGGGGAAGATATTTGATTTCAGTGTGTTCAAACCTCTGTTTCTCTATACCATTAGCAATCAAAGTGACTTTATTGCTCTCAGAATGTTACCTTTCAAAAGAGACCGGACTCATGCATACTCGTGCTATAAGTATAAAGTATAAAGTAGGGATGCTCGATATTGGCTTTTTTACCGATACCGATATACCGATATTGTCCAACTCTTAATTTCCGATACCGATATCAACCGATATCACATTTTGATGCCGATATCGGCCGATAATATCGGACATCATTTCTATAGAAATGTAAAAAAAAATGTAAACTACATTTTTTTTTAAACCGATACCGATATTTTCCGATATCACATTTGAATGCCGATATCGGCCGATAATATCAGTAGGCCGATAATATCGGACATCCCTAGTATAAAGTAAAGCTTTGCAAAAAAAGGTATGCAAATCGCTTTAGTTTTCTGCAAAATGGGGGGTATGCTTAAGAGGTTGAGTGACGCTCTTTGTTTGGCTGTGAACCATCACACCACTGATTCGGTTCCCCTCTGTAGATTGAACCTGCTGTACGAACAAGAAAAGTGTCCAGAACCAGCGTTTTTTAGCATTTTCCCCAATTGACATTGCTTGCAGTTGCACCACTATCCTGCGCTGAAAGTCATTATTAATGGGTGAGCTAATGTTAGCTCATTATATCGTCTGCCGACCTAGGGGGTCAGAGGTCATTTATCCCCCTGTTTATCCTCTCTCCGGGAGACTGAATACCCTGTGTTAGTATCTTTCCTGCGCCCTCCTTTTGTTGTCTCCCTGGCAGGTAGTATCTTTAGCCAACAAAAGGATGTGTGTTCTTTTGTTTACGCTCGGCGTGTGTACAGCGGGCATCTCCGTGGCCGTGGCAGCGTGTGTCCAACCCTTTCCGCCCTGGCAGTCACTGGACGAGTGTTTATTATTGTGCACGCTAAGTCAAGTATAGGCCACCGAGTGTGTTAGCTGGCCTTTTGGCATTAGATTAGCTTTTGTGACGTAACGTGTGGGTATAGCATTGCACATTGGCGCGTGTAACCGCATGACAGCATTAATACAAACCCTGCCCTTTTGGCGGTGCGGTGAGAGGGACATGTAACCATAATGCCTGTAGTTATAGTGCGCCCCCCCCCCCCCCCCCTCCCTATAGGTTGCCACGTGACACGTGAGGGCCCCCCCGACACCAATCTGGCGACACTGGTGTTTAGCTGTCGGGAAGCCGAGGCCAAGAGGAACATTTTCCATTCTGTGACTGTAAGTCAATTGTGTTTGCTGTTACACCTTCAATCCACCGTGTCTGTCTGTCTGTCTGTCTGTCTGTCTGTCTGTCTGTCTGTCTGTCTGTCTGTCTGTCTGTCTGTCTGTCTGTCTGTCTGTCTGTCTGTCTGTCTGTCTGTCTGTCTGTCTGTCTGTCTGTCTGTCTGTCTGTCTGTCTGTCTGTCTGTCGTCTGTCTGTCTGTCTGTCTGTCTGGTCTGTCTGTCTCA